>NC_079909.1:3488046-3764666 GCF_024868665.1 Triplophysa rosa | reverse complement strand
GAACCCGCTACAATATTATTTAGAACAAAATTATATGAACACGTCATTTCCGAACATGTACAGAGAAATAGAAATAGTAAAGCCTGTACATAAATGGCACTGAAATCCCCTAATGGCATTGTTTGTTTGGTGACGTTTTACGGAATAACATTCTCTAGTTCTGACTTTTGTTCCTGCTGAAGATTCTCAACAGGGAACGGTTTGTCTTAAAATTTTCCTCTGACATTTGAGCGCGATGCGCTTTACAAGTTACATAGGACACTTTGTGAGTGTGCGTGCATGCATGCTGTGTAAAGACATTTTGAGTGTGTAAAAGGGGAAGTTATTCTGTGGGAATCTGCGATAGGCCCCTGGTGTTTGAGAGATAAGTCTGTCTCTCTGGGAGCTGAGAGGCTGCTGTTAAAGCTACATTAACCACCTGTGGAGTCCAAAACACAGAGTAAATACACAGCCCAATGAGCCTCTTGCTGCTCAACTGCAGGGCACTGCAATATAGAGACAAGGCTTTAAAGAATACCCTCATTACAACTTGAAAGCATGTATAGAAATGCGTTTGGCTGAATATGAATTTAAAAAATAGTCCCAGTGTTGGATGCTGCTTGGTCAAAATACAATATCACAGGCCTGGAAAATACACAATTTAGTAACAAATCACAAATAATTATTATTCTGTTTTAATGTTTGATTTTCAATCAATTTCCTCTATATTTTTATATACCATATTTTCCGATACATTTTATCAAATTTACTTGATCAAGTAAACAAAGATGAATTGACATTCTGTTTGGTTCGTTATGGGACTTGACTATTGAAATAACTGTGATGAAATTAAACAATTTAGGCTTTGAAACATTTGGTAATGTGGGAAAGACCTGTTAATAGAGCTATATCATTGCACACCATTCAGAGCAGTGAACAGACTGCTTGAACACGCTCAAGTCACGTTGCACTTCATGTGCTGTCAATGCAAAAATGCTTGTAGTCTTCAGTTCCTCTATGCATGATGATCATTTATTTATTTAATTTGTTTTAATATAATAACGCCATTCATGTTCTTAAAAGATTTTCCGCACCCCTGACAAGCAAGGTTTTTTATCGTCTTACTGTAGCGCCCCCTACCCTAACTGGTGTGTGTTACCCAATTTTGCTTTAGGGCGGGCGTCAGGTTCAACTATTTTGTCTCTCGACATTAAAAAAATATATATACACAACTCTGATACAACTATCCCGAACTTAGGCAATGTGAATGAAGGAACAAGGGTAAGTATTACTTCAAAGGTATTTAATTAGAAAATATTATAACTATGAAAACAACAAGAAATAAAAGGATTTAACAAAGGAACAGCTCCAAGTTGTGCTCCCATCAACAGATGTGTTGATAATACTATAACAGAAAAATAATAAACAGAGGAAATAACCGATAGCTATACCCGTTACAAGGGCACAACAACACCAAGTGAACTACCTGGGAGATGTATGCACACTTGTGCAGCACTGAAATGATACACTTTACATGCACAAAATATATACATACGGTTTCAGAATGTTAAGAGCACGGTATTACATTCACACAACGTGAGAGAATATAAAATGAAACTCAATAATTAAGCAAGTGGGCCCACTCACACACACAACAGTACTCACATAACCCCCAGATGCAGGCCTGTGTCGTTGCTGGAGTGCGTAGAGGCCTTTGAAACTTAAACTGGCCGCTTCGCTCACGTGAGCAGACAAAACAAAGAAACACAGTACCTAGGCTCTATAATCCAAGGCACCCGGATAATCGCCCACTGTGA
Organism: Triplophysa rosa; assembly: GCF_024868665.1. Classification (NCBI taxonomy): domain Eukaryota; kingdom Metazoa; phylum Chordata; class Actinopteri; order Cypriniformes; family Nemacheilidae; genus Triplophysa; species Triplophysa rosa. Next base: position 3,762,870 of record NC_079909.1, on the reverse strand, counting down.
TCCTCCCGGAAAGCACCGATCGTCCCTCGTAGCCGGAGGAACACCCAACGCTTCCGGTGGCTGGGTGCGCTATCCAGTTATGTCCGTAGCTCTCTCCCTTGTAAATAGAAACTTGCTTGCACTTCGGGTTTCAAATGCGCTTAGTACTATCTCCCGCATCTCACCGAGAATCGAACCACGGCAGAACACAAACGCCAGCAAAGAGTCGCCATTTTATGTTTAAACGCACCAATCCATGAATTGAAGGCGTGCGCCGTCTCGTGTAAAGGCAGCAATGTCCCAAACGCCTGGGTACTAACTGTTAACCCATATCTTGAGCTAACTTTAGCTTCGAAGTCACATAACAAATGTACTCAATTTTAAACAGAAATAAACGACGTTTGCTTACAAATCGCAAGTTATTCACCCACGACAAACTTCGCGTGTATCTCCTCCTTCAGTCTCTCTTGACTCACCCTTCATTACCCAATAGCATTACATTCATGCACCCGGGAGGCGGGTTTAAGCTATTAGGCAACCAATAACCTGACATACAGCAAACTTGACTGTACGCACACATTTTCCACATGTGTATTTCTACCAAACCTTACGTAAAAAGGCATAATGAACATTGTGTGTAGAAATGTAATCGTATTAAATTAAACATTATCTCTGAATTAGAGACTAAAACACAAATGAATATACAGATAATAAACAAATCAGAAAAACTGAGAAATAAATGTTTTTACCCAATTCCTCATAGGACTATAGTTATATTGGTGTTACAAAAAAAGGCATAATGAACATTGTGTGTAGAAATGTAATCGTATTAAATTAAACATTATCTCTGAATTAGAGACTAAAACACAAATGAATATACAGATAATAAACAATCAGAAAAACTGAGAAATAAATGTTTTTACCCAATTCCTCATAGGACTATAGTTATATTGGTGTTACATCTCTATTATTTGAGCTTTCCTGGTAGCTGTGCTGAATTATTTTCTCGTTTTGGACACTGCACTGTTCCACAGAGAGATTCAAGCCCATATTTTTGAGAAACTTGCTAAATACCTTGTATTTATGTGTTTTGGATAGTTATTCTGAAATGTTTACATTGCTTCAGTTTGATGCATGATTCAGAGCCATTTGTGAAAACCCACACTGCTGCTTTTTAACACAAGGTACGTTATCCATCAGTACACCCTGGTTGGGTCAGATTGGTTTGAGACCACGAGCAGTCATTCCAGTTTGTTAAGCAGGCCGTGACCACCTTGTATAAACAAGCTCGGACCATTTTTTTTGTTTTTATGTGGATCCAAACACAAATGTCATGTTCATAAATGCCTAAATGAATCGAGCTAAGAGAGAAAATGTGTGAAAGTACATTTTACATTTACGCATTTGACAGAAGCTTTTATCCAAAGCGACTTACATTGCAGTATACTATACATTGTCGTATACCGGATCGAACCCATGACCTTGGCGTTGCTAGCGCCATGCTCTAACCACTGCGCTACAGGAAAGCATCCTAAAAAAGTTGTTAGCCAAGTATACAAGCTATGTATGCTAAATTCATTAAAAGGGGCAATATGTGTTGTAATGTAGAGTTTAATACGTAGTTTTATAAACGATCTAGCATTAAAAACAAGGAACATAATGAATAATATTCTAAGAACAGCATGCGAATGTGTGAATAAATCGATTAAACATTACCAAGAAAGTAATGCTGTGCAGGGACTTCTGGGAACAATTAAATGATTTTAAATGTATCTGTGAATCAGTTCTTGAGCAGATTTGCTAAAATGAGTCAGGCTTCCCAACTGTCCATCGGAGAAGTACAGGATATTCTAGCAGTATGCATTTGACTTTTACGTGACTATTTTAGGCATATTCACTTATTCAGTGAAACTGCATGTAAATGATTTTAGTGTTTTATTTGAGTAATACTAGTTTGGTCATTTGTTAAAAAAATGTATTGTAACATTTTGGGTTTGATTGATGAAAATTTAGATGCATTCTTCAGGGGGGAATGTTTCCCCATGATGGTTTAGATGTGGCATAATGCTCCAGATGGTTGTCTTTGACCTTAACCCCATCCATTTGAGACCTGGGGTTAATTGTGTTCAGAGAAAGCCGAAAGTTAATTTTTGTTACTCTTTATACAAGGAGAGATTATCTCACAGGCAAAGGCTGTCTTTCGCACACTTTCACTCTCGTGTTTAGATAATAGCTTCCAGACAGCCATCGATTCTCTATTTTTACCAGTTCTTTTGAAATGAGGCTGGCAAATGGAACAACATTCCATTACAGCGGTTAAACATGTAAAGCTATGATTGGGTGGAGGTGTTGTGGATAGGACAGCGGTCTCCAGTGGAGTGGGGGAAGTGGAACCACGTGTAAAGTTTCAACTTTTTGGTTTGAAGCCAGCAGTGACTTACATCGACAAGGGCACGGCCAAGGTTCCTGGAGCCGCCTTTGACCAGCGTATGTCTCCGTGTCCACCGGAGTCTGATTTTACACAGATCAATAGCACAGAGATTAAGTGATGCTATAAAAGGAATCCAAATTCTAGCTCATATCAGTAACATGGCTATAAAAATGGTGGTTGTCTCATTAATGTTTAAGATGTGTTTTCACATTGGTCTCTTTATTCTGAATTAAATGTCTCTCTTGAGCACTCTTTGACCTTTTTTGAAGCATTTTATATTTGAATATTATCGGAAGTTCTTTAGCTGGATATTTTTAAGACGTGTTATAAAAAAACTGCATTTGGAAAAGTCAGGTATCTAAACTCATTGTGTTTCCCTGCTGTAGATACATTCAAAGTAAAGAATACTAATAAGACACTGGAAGGAAAGAAAAAAGCAGCGACAAAGAACAACTGCAAAATATAGACCGAAGACTTGGGAAAGAAACTAGTTTTACACAGACAGACAGAGCCCCTACAATATGGAGGACCAATAGTGCCAATTAGAAATAAAATGAAGAATCGGTTGATCAATTTAATAGTTAAAACATAAAAATGTAAACAAATAAATAACTTTTTGAAATAGAAAAATAAATAGGCTTTTTTAAATGGTTTATTTAATTTGTGTTTTAAAATGTAGTGTAATTGAAAAATAAAACACTTTGCTTTTTTAACGCTTTTTTGAGATTGTAACACATTTGCAAAATAAATTCTGAGGTAGCGAACATTAAATACATGTGACTAAGGGCTGTTTCAGCTGATGATGTCTTTCCGGGTCTTGTTTGATTTACTGTTGGTTACTAGGTTACAAATACCACCGTGATCCGTTCGAGGAACTTGTTTTTTTTCTGTTATTGCGAACTTTAAAAGATTTTCATCACGTTTGCATGGATATTTGGCTTATGTAGTGACTATTTGTTGTAGTTCACCCAAAAATAAGAATTATTTTATCATTTACTCACCCTCTTGTCATTTCAAACCTGACTTTCTTCGCAGAATACATAAGAAGATATTTTGAAGAATGTTGTTAACTGGCACCCTCTTGCATTGTTTTTGTGTCCATACAATCGAAGTGAATGGGTGCCTGTGCTAGATTAATTTTAGAGTTGCGCTTCAACTAATGGTGCAAAGCAAAAATATTTGCTTGGTGCATTTGTGTCTTATTGCTAATAATACGCATAGCTTTGCATGGGGCATTAGGCCAGCTTGTTTCCTAATGCGTAATTCCATTTTCGGACCACTGAAAGCTTTCCCACTCGACAGCGGGCTTTGACTGGACCCTTTGAAACCATCAGCCTATGTGTTCTGTAAATGTCAAACTCAAGTATGCTGTAATTCACAGAAGTGCTTTTCCATGGCTTCTTAATGGCCTTTGATAGACTCATTACTTTTGTCAGATGTAATTAGAGGGACGCTGAAACACGAACGCACGTCTTCACAAAAGTTTGTTCCCCGTGCCCTTAAAAAATGTTAAATAAAGCTAATATTCATTCATTGTCTGTGTCCTCATTGAAAACGACTTGAATTCATTAGAAGGTGTCTGGAACATGGGCCTGAATTAGCTTTATATGAAGAGAACAGGGTCTGGACATTGTGTTCTCAATTCAAGTCCTGTCTAAGAGGATTGATAGTTGTTTTGCATAGTCTGCATTACCCACAATCCTTTTTATAAATTATAAAAATCAGTGTTAAAGAGATAGTTCACCGAAAAATGAAAATTCTGTCATCATTTACTCACATTCGAGTTGTTCCAAATCTGTATAAATGTCTTTGTTCTAATCAACACAGAGAAAGATATTTGGAAGAATGCTTATAACCAGACAGATTTTGCCCCCCATTGACTCCCATAGTAGAAACAAACACAATGTTAGTCAAAAGTGCCCCAGAACTGTTTGCTGTCCTACATTCTTCAAAATGTCTTCTTTTGTGTTCAACAGAACAAAAAAAATGATAAAGTAATTTTACCTACTATGGGAGTCAATGAGGGGCAAAATCTGTTTGGTTATAAGCATTCTTCCAAATATCTTTCTCTGTGTTGATCAGAACAAAGACATTTATACAGATTTGGAACAACTCGAATGTGAGTAAATAATGACAGAATTTTCTTTTTTGGGCTAAGTATCCCTTTAAGATATTGTTTGGTGGACCAAACACCCATCCACAGCTTGCTTGTTCTTTGATGTAGCAATTGTCATCTATGTGTTAAGTAAGACATCACAGCTGATGCTCTCGTCACCTCAGTGTGTATGTCACGGGTTTGGGGGTTTAAACAAGATCATCATGTAAAATCCGGAGAGAGAGGTTATAGGTCCAGTGATGGTAAGATGAGTGTGTTGGGATCACGTCCGTTTTTCTGTGTTTAAGTGCTGTAATCGGGTCCCCGGTGCATCTAGCAACCCAGAAAATGTGAAAAACAAGATCCCAGTAACTTTGTTTTGGTAAGCCTTTCTCTGCAAGCAAGTGAGAAATCGAGCCGTTGCTGACGTGACGTAGACGCAGGATCTTATTATAATATTACCGCCCCTTAATCTACACAATTCCACCCACGGCGCTGCCGCCATTTTTGTTTTCAGAAGCGACAGCGGTGTACGTGACGCCATGGCTAAAGTTTGTGGACAACATGCAATGTAGTCGCTGCACAGAGTCCTAATCTCGGAAGAGACAGGAGTGGATTTATTTTATTTTTTAGTGGAAATCCCTCAGAAACCATAAGTAAAAACCTGCTTGTTTGCGCGAATCACTTCAAGCCGGAGTGCTTTATCAACCTGGGACAGTACAAGCATGATTAGCTTCAAAGTTGTTCCTCAAGAGGGATCGAGACCAACTGAACGAGACAAAGCTGACTAATGTAATCTGTACAAGAATTCGAGATCGCTTTATAGTCCCCTTTAAAACTCTTATTATGAAAACGGCGTTAGGCTGCGTTATTTAGCGCATTCTTCAGTTCACAGCAGCACATTGGAGTGAACGTCATAAGCAGTAACGAAGGTGTGTGCATTAACATGACATCTGTATTTTTGCCATTCTTTGTTATAAATGCAGCTTAATATGATGCGGAAGCAATACAAGACCCTTTCCCATCCACTGTAAAACATTTCGTCTGCGTTCACCCCTCGTTAACGTGAACCTCCAGCAAAATTACTTCACACCATTGACGGCATACTTTAGAAAACGATCATGATGATATTGTAGCGCACAGAAATGTGTGATTCATGATAATGTGCTGTTTGATTTTTCTGCACCTAAGTTACAGAGAGTTGACGGTAGTTTTGACAGCCCCGGAAAGACGACGGGCAAACAGAGTTACTGTACGTTACTGTAGTTCAGCCTGGTGCGGCTGCTGTTTTATTCATTGTTCTGAGTTCCGAGGAAACAAAAGTGTACCTAGAAGCTCTTTGTCGTTTTTCAGAAGCTTCAGTGTTTGTATTATTAATTTAAAACATATTGTGGATTTAATAGATGAACACGCAGTCATGCACAGGAGTGACAGCGCTCGCGCTAATCAGAATGAATGGCAGGGAAACATATCAAGTTATTCCTAATAAATAATGATTCAGCAGTTGATTGTGACATTTATTATATGGATTTGTGGCTGTTGTTGTCACTTTGAATTATAAATGTTGCAGATTGACCGATTAATGTGATATTCATTTGAACTTGTTGTAATAAACTCAACAAACGGGAAGGAAGGAGGCGGGAACAGGCGAACAATCAAAAGACTTTAATCAAAATAAATAAACAATAAATCCAGCAGTAAAAAGGCCGGCAGCCCCTCACGGACGACTGCCGGCCACACGAACATAAATGCATAAACAAAACTTAACTAATGTCCGGGCCCGGTCCTCTCTCGCCGTATTCTCCTGCCGTTCGTCCTTTTATGCTTCCGATCTCCTCCGTGAGAGATACGAGGCTGGTGGCGCCCAGCTGACACTCATTATCAATCGCGTCTCGGCCTTGCTTCCTCCTCCCACGGCTCTCGTCACGCCTCCCTCGTCACACTTGTCTTTATGCTTTTCTGCATATTCTTTCTTAATTATTTATTTTAGTAATGTATACAGTATGTGGTGCTTAGAGTGTGGCTATATATATGTAAGGGATAATCCACAGCTAGCCGTGTGTTAAAGGGTTTTAATGCACGACGTGGAGGCCAAGAACCACCCGACGCGAAACGGATTAAAATCCTTTAACGCACGGCTAGCTGTGGATTATCCTGCCTATACCATGGTCATTTGCCAAGTTAAATCTTTTATTGATGTTTACAGTAAAATTTCAAATGTAATCAAACTTACTGGAGCTACCTGTGCGTCAAAGGGTTTTAATGCACACCTTACAGCCAATCAGAATCGAGTATTCAAAAAGACCATGGTATAAATATATTTATATATATCCTCATTGGAGGCTGACCCCCACTAATATTGAAAACCTAGAATCACCCCTGCTAGTTATGCTCTCACGTTGTGTGTGTAACGTTATAACTTGTCAATGACATGCGCAAAAATCCACGTAATTCCGCTGAGATCTGAAGGTGCGCATTCCGTGGATTTTAGGCGAGCATACACGCTCAACGTGAGCGCTGTTTGCTGTGACAGATTTTTCAGTCCCCGGACAAATGATTTGAGACATTTAAAACGAAACTAACCGCAGAGGAGTTCAGGAAACAATATTTAGCTAAACCATTGCCATGGCAGTACAACACATGCGTTGTGTTGACACGCCGGACGGTAGGGGGGTGGGGTGCGCTGTAACTCATTATCATTTAAAGAGACATGCACCACGTTGCTGTGAGCATAGCTGCTTTTGACGAGGCAAAAAGGGTTTTGCTTACACAGCCATTGAGTGTTTTTAAGCTAAATATGTTCCAGACATTTCATGAAGACCCTAATAAATCATACCAACTTGTTGAAAGTGCTCATCCAATAAGTCCTTTAAATTCACCCTCATGTCATTCAAAACCTGTATATGACCCTTTCTTGTGTGGAACACAAAAGAAGATATTTTGAGAAATGTCTCTGTGGTTTTGTGTTCATACACTGGAAGTCAATGGAGGTCAGTGTGGTTTGGATATCAACGTTCTTCAAAATATCTTCTTTTGTGTTCTGCAGAAGAAAGAAACTCATACAGGTTTGAAATGACTGAGGGTGAACAAATAGTTCATTTTGGGTGAACTGTTCCCTTGGGTATAATGACAACATGGGTGATAATATTCAACTGAAGATGAACCCAATGACTTGAATGTCATTTGTAAATCAAATGAAGGGAAATGCAAAGTTCAACTTTGAGTCGCTCTGGGGTATCGCTGCAAATCATATTCTGTCAGCGGGGTTACTGGGAACGCTGAAACAATGTGCATACCATAATTCTTCGTGGCATTTGTTGGCTATAGTTCACAGAATCGCCTCTGACAGGTTTGGATGGTCTTTCTTCAGTATGTTCTCTTTATCTCACTGTCTAATGCCTGAACTTCCAGGAATAACAGTACTGAGAAACAAAGACAGAAGGAAGTGTCAAAGAGCAGAGACTTCCAGGAATAACAGTACTGAGAAACAAAGACAGAAGGAAGTGTCAAAGAGCAGAGACATATCCCATTGATGCTCTCTCTCTCTCTCTCTCTCTCTCTCTCTCTCTCTCTCTCTCTCTCTCTCTCTCTCTCTCTCTCTCTCTCTCTCTCCCCCCCTCCCCCTCTCTCTCTCTCTCTCTCTCTCTCTCTCTCTCTCTCTGTCTGTATTTCTTGTCTCTTTCCCTCTCATCTGGTATAATCCTGATTTTACATCACAGTACATGATGGCATCTTTTTGCAAGAGCACACTTTTTAAAATATCACACTAATTTCCAAGATCCAAATGAGGTTATGTTGTATTTCTCACATCTGCTTGTAGTTATTGTGTCTCCTGAGTGTAGGTCTGATTATTGCAACAGCACATTATGCAAGATTTGATTATCTAATTCAGTGCTTCTCTTTTTTGTCAGATAGTTGCACTTAGTACTGTGAATAATGGAGCAAAATATGAAATTATGGCAAGCATAACCTGACGGTATGTTAGGAAAAATAAAGTCAATTGTGCAAACTCCATTGGATCTCATGTATGTAGTCAGTGACCGGATTTGAATCTTCACCTTATATTTCTGCATTCAGGGTCCATAATAAAAAATGAAGTGCCAAATTCTGAACTAAGGATTTTGTGGAAATGTGACACGTAAGGTAATTAAACTGTAGGAATGATAATCTGACTCCAGTTAAAGCCATACAAACCATCTACTAACAAGAACATCTGTCTGTTAAACAGAAACACCTGTATGAATGCTTTTACCTAAAGGGTTTTTCTCCAAAAGGTAATGAGGTGCATATTTCCAACATTAATGCACCAAAACAAGCATGAGAAACAAAATTGAGTGTGATCATCACAACTGCTTTTCAGGGATGCATGATATTGTCGGCTGATATTGTCTTATAAATGAAATATCGGAATATTCTTAAAGGGGTCATAAAGTGGTCATATGGCACGAATACGTGTTTTTTTGTGTCTTGGTGTGTTATAAGTTGCCCATGCATGTATTTGAAACGTAAAATTGCAAATGTCGGAACAAAAGATGCATTCTATTTAAAAGCGAATGCTCACCCAGACCTGCCTGAAACGCCTCGTGTAACCACACCCCCACAAATCTACGTCAGTTGGTGGTATGATTTGACTAAGACCGCCCATGTATACGCAAGTAAGGTGGGCGTACCTGTCAGTACAATTGAAGAGGAACCTGATGTTCCGAATATGGTAAGAGGCGTTACATTTCCGTCACACGCTTGCAGTATTCGACCAATCACTATGCACTGGTTAACTGGCCAATCATAGCACACCTCGCTTTTCAGAGAGATGAGCTTTGTAAAAATTTGCACGTTTCAGAGAGGCGGGGCAAAGAGGAGATACAAACATGCACGGTATGTGGAAAATACAGCGTTTTTGAACCTTAAATCGTGTATACACATTGCATTACATCGAAAACAAACGATTATATTCGTTTTAGCCGTGTCATATGACCTCTTTAAGAAATTTATTTCTATTGCGTAATTTTTGTTTGCGCAATTTGATCTGTAATGAAAACGTTTTAAATACAATCATCATTGTTTTGTTATTGTTTTGATGTTTCAGTGGTAACAAGGCTTTCTGCAATAGTTGGTGTCACTGGTGATGCACGGTGTCCACCCGCCTACCGATTACATCACTTGTCCACCGCGGCACTGACCCCCGCCGTCATTTTTAATTTTTAAAAGTTTAGTTTAGTCAAAGACCAGACGACGCATCTGAAAGCGGCTGCTGCATTCAGCATAAGCGGAACAAGTTAGATTTTATTCATCATCCGAGGAGAGTAAGCACTGTCATCAAGAGCCGGTTAAGTTTTAAAGGCGGGGTAACCGATTTCCGAATTATGCTTTAGAGTCGGGCCGAGTACCAAAACAAACTTGTAGCCAATCAGCAGTAAGGTGCACAATGCACAGGACGGACATTAGCCGAGCGCTGACGAAAGCGAAAGATGGGGTGTGTTTGTTTTGGTGATTTGAACATCAACAACGGCTGAGAGAAATAGGACACCCCGCCTTTAATTTTCTTTTTGTTCTAATTTTCAAAAGCCAGTGCTTTGCCATTTATTTAACATAAACGTTTGCGTTTCGTATTCCTTTCTTATTTATTTATTTAACATAAACGTTTTTCAAAGAACCAATAACTGTTGAGTAGTTTTAATTTAATACAATTAAAATAAAATTATAATAAAATATAGTATAAACTCATACAAATATAAAATTATTAGCCATACTGACAATGAAACACAGACCGGAAGTTAACTTCGGGCCAGGCGCACGCGTCCGATGAAACGGTCTGTTTTTTTGGCATATTGATTTGTATTAATATGAATTTTAAACAAATATAATGGTTAAACTGTGGTTCCGGTAGTGAGATAAAGGTAAATTTGGTTTACAAATACCACAGTGAAATGTTTGTAAAGTGAAACCGTGTTTCTGCAATCACTTTGGTTGAAGAGCAGAGAACAGCATGTGTTCTTCAGAAACAACTTGAGTATTTTTATGTGTTAATGCTGAAAATATTGATGTGGTTGTGCAAGATAGATGAAAAACCACATCATCATGGCAGCATTGTAATTTTCACCAAACATGTAAACGCGTACAAGTTGTAATGCTATTTTACAACATGGATGCCAATTCAAATGTATATTTATTATATATGTGAACTTTTTACAAATTATCCTGCCATATCTGGGGAATAGAGTATTATAGAGACATGTGGGTGGGCTTATTTGACTTTTGTACCAGCGGCAAGTGTTTTTTCTGAAAATGTACTTTTATCCATTTAATTGTATAGTCTGTGCTATAATTGCCTAAGACACCAGCCGTCATGATCATTCGTCCTGCACGAACTTTTCATTTCAACACGACACCTTTTAATTACACGTGCATTCCCACTTTTACAGCACGGCAACATGATAAAGCGCCTCTCCTCTCTGTGTATGCGCGAGCACAGGCGCTCATGATGAATGACTGCGTATAAGGGAAGCAGCTATTGATGGATCCGTCAGTCCAGTGCAATTCAGAGTTTCATTGGGGCCTCAGGAAATTTTCCACTGTTGGTTTTTCCAGGCCAGGTGATTCATGGTGAGGGTGTTAAAGGGTGCGTGAGTGTGTGTATCACTGTTTGTGTGTACGTGTTTGAGCAGCTGGGTTACTGCTGAGCTGTGAATAAGTCCACCTCTCAACAAGAGTTAATCCTGCTTTTTGGGAGCCCGTTGGCTCGGCATAAGCTTTGGCTTTCACGTTTTTGTGTTTGTTTCAGCTTTCTTAGCACTTCAGCTTCACTGGCCACTGCTTGCACACTGTTCCAGAGATCAGCAGCCTTAACATATCTCTGTTCATCCTTACCATAAATCAACTGTTATGAATTAATATGACTATGGGGTCTGATGAGAATCTGACTTGGACAATTGTGGATTCCTTGGTATCCCGCATGAGCTCAGAAACCATTAGTCAGGATTAACTGGTTAACCTGGTTAAATATAGAGCTGCAGTGTGCACTTACCCGGCACTGCAAATATGCACCTTGTGATGTCCTCGAGTGGCACCGTCGGCGAGTTTCGTCAGAACTCGCATACTACCGAATGCACCTTTTTCCGTTACATGCGAGTGAATCAGGGGTGATGATGAAGAAAATCCCACGTTTGCCATGGTAATAAATCTGGATCAGAAGCAGCAGGGTTTAGTCATTAGAGACGAGCTGGCATTAGGTGGGTGATTAAACAGTTCCACTTCATGCTGTATCACTGACTTCTGTTGGCAAGGCTGAGTAGTTTTCCACGGTGACTGGAAGGCAGTGCTGATGTCTGACAGGTGGAGTTACCAAGCTGGCCAAGATTTTTGCTACACAGACCTGCCGAGACATTAAACTATGAGAGAATGTGGCAGCTGTGTTAGTATTGCAGAAAATGGAAGAATAGACCTTAGCGAATGATGGGGGCCATGTTTTATTTTATACATGTACAAATGTTGTGGGGGACAAACTTGGGTTAAATTTGCTGTATTGTCCAATTTTCATTAGCCATGTTTAATTCCGCTGGAGTTTTTTGTCCCATTTTTTTTCTGGACAGCAATGGAATTTTGATGATTTTAAAATTTAATTACACTGAATTGTAATTTATGGTTTGGTGAGAAATGTTGGGGGAGATTTAGTGCAGTGTATGGAAAATTTGCATAAGCATATACAGCCGCGGAAATATAAGAGACCATTTTCAGAGACCGTTTTTCTGATTTTAAAATTGACTATTTAATTTATGGGTTTAGCATTAGAACTTAAGAAAAACATATGGCAGTTAAGAAGAATTTTCTTGTTAAGAATGTTTTGTGAATCCGGCCCCTGGATTTTTCTCACAGTTTTCATGTGTCATGCTGTCAGTCTCTCACATTGCTGTTGGATGACTTTATGTCACTCCTGAGGTTTGATTTTGTTGAAATTCAACAGACACTGGACTGGAGTGACCACAATACATCTAGAAATGATGATTAAAGGAACATTTGCAATGGTCTCCTATTTTTTTCAGCGGCTGTATATTTAAAATACTTTGAATAACTATATTTCGACATTCTGAGAATAAATTGTGAGTTCCGCTTTCAATTGCAAAACACACCTCTCCTAAACAAACAGGATTTTTGAGATACGATTAATGTCTGTATTACAAAACACACACAAAAGCGCCATATTTTGTTTTTTTATACATTTTAAATAACAAAAAGTGATGTTTGGTTCAGTAATCACTACTACATACTTGAACACTACTTTATCAACCCAATCGTTCCAGCATCTGTATTCATTTTTTGCACCCTTTAACAAAATGTACTGAGTAGTTTGGGACAGCTTTACTGTAGGGCATCTCTATTTACCATAGAAAAACCATGTGCTTGTTTTTACTGGGGCGGTCTTTGTTCAACCATCACATTAGTGTGTGTTGAACAGCCTTGAAATCACCTGGGTCACAGAGGCAAATATTTACCTTGCTTGGACCAGGAATTGGTACCCGAATGGCACCTGCTCACCAGATGTTTTTAGAGGCGTTTATAGCAGGATAGATCGTATTCTACTAGGTCTGACCTGATTATCTGTTTCGGTATATATTGCATCTCTTTATTCAAGATGTTATAGTTGGTAAGGGTGCTCTGATTGATCGGTCGGCGATCTTGATTACGGGCGATCAAAAGAGCCAATCAAATTACACAAAACGTGTAGACCGTAGGTGTGTTCAACTGCTGCGCTGTGCAGACCGAGCAGCGTATGAGGTCTGGACCTTCAGCACAGTCACTCACTCAGCTGTCGGTTGCCTGTCACTCCTTTTTGTTGCACTCTGAAGTAAACTGATACACGTACACACTGCAGATAAATTCGGTTTAAGAATGCGCGTGAACCAAAGGTTTGGTTTTCCAGCAAATGACGCAGGCGTGTTGTAAGTTCTGGTGACGAACGCTGCATTTTTCGTTTTGTTCCAATAGGATAGCGTCTACTCTGGCGGGAGCTTTCGTCACCGTCATTTGCCGGAAAAACAAGCCTCTGGTTCATGCGCATTCAAGAGATGACAGAAGCTAGACATCAACGTTAATAGCGCTGTCAATATGGAAAATTCTCTTAAACAAACTCATCGATTCGCTTCAGAAGACCTTTGTTAAGACCACGGAGCCGTGTCGAGCCGTTCTTTGATCGATGGATGCACTTTTTGGAGCTTCAAAAAGTCAACACCCATTCACTCCCATTCTACCACTTGGAAGTAAAATGATAAGTGGTATTATAACGCAGACTGCGTTATTCTTCAAGAAGAAAGTCATATTCAGTTAGGATGCCTTGAGAGTGAGTAAAACATGAGGAAATTTTGATTTAGTAGTAAAGTATCCCTTTAAGCAGTCTACTTTGTTTGGGATGCATAAAGTACAACATTATTTCACTTGGTATCATGAAGCCTAATGTTATAGTATGCAGTCATTTACAAGGAAGAATGCAGTAAATTAGAATTTCAAAAGCTGGAATTTCACTCATGAATTTCAGTTGAATCAGCTTTCATGTGAAATTCAATTGAATCAACTTTAGCTTGAATTCCGGTTGAATCAATTCTCGCATGAGTGAAATTTTCTTAAGGATGAATGATCATGGAATTGAAACATTTAAGTTAATTAGTGGCTTTACATATCTGTGACTTTAGTGAACTTGTTCTGTGAATCGGCCTCATCTGCACAATTCTCATAAGTGTCAATTGCATTCATTTGAGTGTAGTAATTTCATAGCATCTGCTCTCTATACACAAAATGATTTTATAATTGTCTGCTGCTTGAACTTTAATAATGGCCAGCTTCACAGTCGCTGCCTCACCCGTCAATAATTATTCACTGAACAACAACTATATCTAATTATATACTTGAGTACTTCAATAAACTTAGTTGCACATTTCAGACTTGAGAATGCAGACTTTGAATCATTATAAAAATACAATTGTTTAAATCAGAGATGTTTTTCTCTATCACTAGCATCACTCTCTCAGTCTTAGTAACCATAATAAGGTGGGAATAAAAAAGTAGAAAAAATGCACACTTCAGCTTTAATGGAAATGATTTCAACCGTCCTCCCATTATAGTTAATATGCATTTAGAGTCTTATTAAAGGAAACCACTGGAAATTATTTCATGAATTGTATAAGCCAACATGGACAAAAATGGCATATAATATTGACAAACTGAGAAGGAAAGTGTGCATTAAAAATGACTTGCAGTGCTAAAAGGATGATTAGTGTCTTCGTTGCCCTCTAGGGTTTAATATCCGTCTTTATAGGTGTAATATCTTTTAATCGAGAGCTGTTATAATGTTGATGGTTTTTCCGTCTTTCTCTAGTCAAATATGCTGTGGTTAATCTGTTAGTCTCATTTGTGGCCATTATATAGTATGCATGACATAATAGTGTAACCAGCAAACATCTATCCTTACCTTCCCTGGACATCTTCCCCCTCTACCAACCCTTGACCTAAACTACTAAAACATGCTTGTGACTGAGGCCATATGATCACATGAGTCAATGCCTGTATTATTATTTCTATCACTTCTGCAGGTGTCCGATGGTATTGGGAGATTTCATGACTTTGACTTGCACGAGAGTGGCAGCAGAAGCCTCGATCAACCCACCCAGATCTTCTCTGAACCTCGTATGGAGTCTCCATCATATACCCAACAACATCAGCAGCAGCTGAAGCAGACTGAAACGGACAGCGTCCCTGCGGTGCTGGCTAACACCCTCCAGCACATCGTAGGACAACTGGATGTGCTCACACAGGTGACCTAAAATACTCACACGTGTCATCTAAGTGTTCTGTGATCTTTTGATCTGTTCCATCTATAATGTGTTATGTAGAACTAGCAATGAACAATATTTCTACAGCATGTATTAATGTTAGTTCATATTAATATTAGTTATTCGTTTTCTGTCCCCTCTCTGCTGTCAATTAATGACATACTAATGTAAATACCGTACCAAATCTCCATCCTCAGTTCTCAAGTGCACTCGCGTGATGTTATTCTTTGTGTCTGTGTATAATGACCTTTGTGAAAGTTTGGTCTCGGCTATGAGAATTGCCCAGACCATTTTACATTATTCATGACTGTTCATTTCCATAGGCCACCGAGACCTCAACAGGAACACATAATTGTAAGCTGTGAGTCCAGTGAAGGCCATGCTAAGTGACTGCATTTGTTATGTACCACTGCTTACTGACTGTAATGTGGCTGGGAATAGTAACTCTGAAGGTCATAGAAAGACATGGATGCTGTATAATGATGAATTCGTTTGCAAAATTGAGGTTTTTATGGACTGGTGGAGTAGAACTTTGAGGAATTTGTCAAATATTTTTGGGTACTCGTAATAACTTTTGTTAAGAAGTTGGCATTAGCGTGCCATGCATCTCCTGAAAAGTGAAGCCAAAGCAACTTAATCACCCTCTGGTGGCAGGCCGCAGTATAGATGCAGAACAGTGTTGTTTATTTAGCACTAGATTTAGCGACTTTTGTTTAGAAGAAGCGCATAGCGACAAATCTACAACTTTTGGGATAAACCTTAGCTTTCATTCAGTGGAAAAATGTCGGCAGTACTTCCCCGCGAGCGTGAGGTCTTGCTTTTCCGGCGCAGGGATCGCCTCTCTCAGCATCTACTGCAGCACATTCAATTCATACACAGAATGTTCAGACACTTAAAGAGAAACGGATCTGAAGTGCCAACGCAAATACGTTGCAATGATGTCACAAAAATGGTCATTAGCGTGTGATGTCATTCAACGCCACAGTCCCACAAAAAACTGTAGGAAACACTGAATGGGCATGAGTCCTCTTTTACAAAATGTGCAACATTTATTCCAATTAAGATAAACCACCTGTCACAAATCTCAACCTCCAGAATTATTAAAAGCCTGAGTTAATAGATAAGTTTTTAACAAGAATTTAAAACTAGACATAGACGGAGCTGATCTAATATTCCCAGGTAGCAGGTTCCAAAGTTTTGGAGCCGCAACCGAAAAGGCACGATCGCCCTTCTGTTTTAATCTAGATCTGGGAACTTTTAGTAGTGACTGATCAGAAGACCTCAAAGACCTAGCCCGATGTATGACGTTTTATTAGCACATCAAGATACGTTGGTGCCCGACCGTTTAAGGATTTAAAAACAACCAGTAAAAGTTTGTATTCTATACGGAAACGAACTGGCAACCAGAATCGGTGTGATGTGCTAATGCTTGCGTTTGCCTGTTAGCAGCCTAGCCGCAGCATTCTGCACAAATCCAACATCGTCTTTGTTCTCAAACCAGTCACAACCGTTGAAGTACATTACACCTAAATAGAAGGGTATTTTAATGTAGGGAACTGAAGGTGAAATAGTGATTATTACTCTCTACACAGCTTGTTTAACACTTATTCTGAGCATATGCACATATACACTCTTAAAAAGGTCCTTCGCTGCCATAGAAGAACCTTTTGGTTCCATAAAGAACCTTTAACATCTGAAGAACCTTTCTGTTTCACAAAAGGTTCTTTGTGGTGAAAAAGGTTCTTCAGATTATAAAAAAGAAAGAGATGGTTCTTTAAAGAACATCGAATGGTTGTGGAACCAAAAATGGTTCTTCTATGGCATCGCTGTGAAGCGCCTTTATTTTTATTTTTTCACTCTTTGTGTTCATCAGTATATTGTACCCAGGGCTGGGCGGTACGGCGGAATATGAATGTGACATAATGAGGAAGGTCAATGAATTCTGTTGAGATCTTCATTATGAATTCACAATATCATGAACTGTTTAAGGGCCCATCATTGACTGGGAAAAGTGCAGGTTAATGTTTCTGAGCGACTCAGGTCAGCAGTTTCACCCAACCTGACCTCCTTCTGATCTGTTCCGTGAGATATCGCCTCATAATCAGCTCGCATGATAGCGGAGGTAAAGGTCTTTATGCTGCAGCTATTAGCACGTAACAGCTGCTTTCCATCGCTGAAGAACACCACCTTCTGCATCTGTGCTGCTCCTCTGGCATGCAGAAAACACTCGGCCTCAAAGGGGACTTTTCATCATCTGGCAGCATTTATCCATATTCCAGATTCACATTCTCCGTGCTGGGAACGCTAACCTTTACCTGTCTGTCACGACCTGCAGTTCTGCTACAGGGAGTCTGGTCCTTATTCACTTGTAATGCAAACACTTGATTCAATTTAGTTAGAAGACCAAAGCTCTGATTCAAGCAACCTTAAAGGTGAAGTGTGCATTTATTAAATGTCCTACACAGTACAAAAAGAGAACTATACTGTTTATACAGAGGCTTTGTAAGGCTTTCAGAAAATTGGTGTAATTATGCTTAGTGATGCATTTTTTTTCTTTTTAAATTGCTTGCATTTAAATTTCTAAACAATTCAAATTATTCTAATTTCTATGATGGGATGAACTAAATCCTTTTAGTAAGCAATATATCTCATAGTCATTGTGCTGACCGTAAACAGTCTGTGAATGAGGCTGAGACAAAATCCAGACCATTTCAAAACTCCTGATCTATAATCTAATCTGTACTCTGTTTGTGTTTGTTGAAACTCAGTCCAGTGATTGAATACCTTAAACTTGTCTAAATGATAGATAAGGTGGAGAAACCCTTGGGGTTCTACACAATACATTGTTTTAAGATGAAATTTAGCGGCATCTAGCGGTTGGGTTTGCGAATTGCAACCAACGGCTCACTCCAACTCTCCCTTTCAAAGCACTACGGTGGCTGACACAGACCTAAGATGTCGTCACGTTTTTGCTTCTTTGCTGAAGGATGTAACATATTTGTGAAACGCGTTCTGTAGAGCAGTTTGTCCGTTTAGGGCTACTGTAGAAACAACATGGAGAATTCTATGGGGAATGAATTCCTAAGGAGACCCACAGTGTATGTAGATAGAAATAGCTCATTCTAATGTAAGAAAAACATAACGCTTCATTATATAAGGTCTTTATACACCTCTGAAGACATAGTTATGCGTATTATATTACATTTCTGTCAAAAGATTCTCCCAAAAATTGGATCTTTAAAGCCCACCTATAGTTGTTTGCATAAAAGGTTACACAACCAGATTTTCTGGAAAAGATTTTCATTTCTGTAATGTCTGTTGCTGTTCAGTCTAAGCTATTGTATGACTTCACACAACTCGTATGGACCCTTTTAAACTTTGATTGTCCTTTTTGAAGCATAATAGCCTCAGGTCTTCATTAATTAGGAATGCATTGAATAAATCAGCCAGCACAATTCTTCAAATTTCCATTGTTGTCCTCTGAAATCTTGTCCCCTTAAATTAACTTAGGATGTTATCGGGACCGAATATTCATGTATTTCAACTTATCCTTTAATGGTAAACGTTTGCTAATCCCTCAGTGTTTTTTATCTCTGTAATGTAATCTATCTGTGAATGGACTGACTCAGTGTAATGCATATCTAATGTACACTGTGAACGCCGGGTGTTACGCTCTTTAAAGAAAACACTGTATCCAGTTGCTGGAAGGACCTGATGAATAATTTACATTCGAACCTGAAACGGGGGAATGTGCTAAGCTGCACACTTTCACACACTTACACCCCAACTGCAGATTAAAATGTTATTGAACTTATTCAACTGGGCCCAAACGTCATTACCATCACTCAACGGGTGTGCACGCCAGCAGATTTGAAGCGCAGGACTCATTTATAAAAATTGAAAACCACAGCTGGGGTATCTGGGTGATAGAGCCACCACTGAAACAAAAATAAAACCGGATCAAATCTGCACTGGGTTTAATGGACCCATAACACAACTCTTACAGGGCAAAACCTGCTGTTTTGCTCAGTATAGATGCATCTATTTTAGATTTAACTGACTTTATTTGACTGATTGGAATTCTTGCATTGCCGGCGAACAGATCCAGTTAACCTCATTTACAAATGATTTCCATCTGCACTACATCAGTATGGCTTTTCATTGGTTTATCCACGAAAACTGCTTTCTTAATAATGGAAAACTGAAAACTTGAGTCCTATATTTAGAAAAGATTATTTTTAAATGTGGTCTTGAAAACCAAACTTTTTTTGGTTCTGCTTCCTTGGCTTAATACACTAAGCTTACAGCAATGCAGCATTCACTTTCTATTAAACAAATGGCTTTAGAAGTGGTTTTCCACTCTTTAAAGTGAAATACTCGTCGTATTCAACAAGAGCCATCAGGCGCCGAAATCAAAGCATTATTTTTTGCTCGGAGCGCGCACACTTGAACGCTGCTCCTGTAAACAACATGCAGCGCACCGCGGTACACAACCCCGGTGACCTTCAGCGGCGTGTTGTGCCGGAGTCTAGCGCTGCCCAGCTTTTTCCGATAGGCCCGATAAGCTCTTGCTCGTATTGATTGGAAAAGCACACTTGCAGAGGAAGGAAATGTAAAACCCATTCCCTCCAGCATGAAATACCAGCAGATGTTATCGAGCTCTGCCTTTCAGGCCCCGAGGGGCTGGCTCAGGAAGCCTGTTTACTGAGCATCAGTCCAGTCTCGCCCACATCTGAACCGCGTGCACTCCGGGGGTCACCCTCGGGTTGCGCGTCCAGTACGTCCTTGTGGAAGGAGAGCTCGAATGCGGATAGAGGGAAGACTTGAAATATAAGAAATACAAAAAATGACGACTATCATTATCATTCCTCTTACTGATTGCAAACTATATGCTGTATAAAAACGGGCCCAAGACAGATAAAACAAGGCTGTAGTTAGAGCGTATGATGGATGATTATGTCTCAGAATTGTAGTCCGTGTTTGACGGCTGACGAGATGAAATAAAAATTGAATCCCAGCAGAGAACGAAATCCAATAAACACCCGCTCCATGTTCTTTTCAACCCAAGTTCATTTGAAGGATGAAGGTTCAAAGGGATCTTTTCGATAGAGGATGGTCTCTCGAAACCAGATCAGAACGAAATTGAAAGGCGTCCGAGGATATTTTTGTGCCGTGCACAAAACTGTACACACTGCTATATTGATTTTTACTGCTATTGAACACCACACAGAAGTATTAGGTGTTGAGTGTAAAAGTTCACAGCACTAAACTACGATAGACCCACGATACGAAGAGAATTTAAATGGTTGTTGAAACAATTACACATACTGTACATTGCAATGAACTACCCAAAACACGTTGTGACATCATACTGTGTCACTAAGAAGTGTTATGTAGGTAATATATTGCTGTTGTTTCCTCATTTGAATTGATTATGAGTTGATTTTTTTTATTTAAGCTCTGGCAATATCAGTATATTGAATATCATGTTTCACATTCCTTTTTAAAGTCCCATTGAAATTAAAAATAAAAATTCCTATTTTTTCATGAAATATTGCAGCGTTTATTTTAAATAGCTTACCGATGTGGGTCATTCTCTTCTAAAAATTCATGTGCCCTCATAATCTTCAGTTAAAATCTGAAAATGCACTTCCGTCCTGTATTGACTATCCATCTTAAATGACGTAAGTTAGATGGCTTGGGCGGAGCATCCGTTAACTCCTCCCCTTCAACTGTCAGTCTGCTCCCAGTTCCATTTCAAAATCAATCAAATTGTGGTGGAAAAACAAGCCACGCCCACAAATTCTCGAAAATGCGTCAGAATACGAAAGTAAACATGATCGCAACTTCTGGTGCACGTGGACTTTAAACTGTCTGGCCGTAATCGCAATTCATCCAGTTTAAGTGATCCCAGTAATATGGTGTTAAAACATCTCTGGACTTGTTTGCTTGTATTTGCGTTAAACATTCCAGTGTTTTTTATACGCCGATGCTCTTTTACCTTTTGGATTTCAAACACTGCCTTACATCTCAACACACACTTTGTGTGAAAGGCTGAAACTCTTGAGTAAAGGCTTCTTTTGTACATAGAGCAGTGTTCTTTAGATCTCTTGATGTGGTTGACTGATTCACCTTCACTCTGTTCTCAGCCACTGAACTCTTCAGCTCATTCAAAGTGATCATTGGACTGTTCGGGCTTCGCTAACAAGGCTTCTTTTGTTCGTGCAGAGAGTTTTGAGGGTTGATCTTTTTTTGGACAGTGTCTGTTTAGTTTGATGTAGCTTCCTCTGTTTCATAATTGAACCAACTGTGGCTGTTGAGACACCCAAACCATTGGATAAGAATTTGTACCCTTTTCCTAATCTAAAGTGTGCTTTTATTTTACTTTTATCAAACTTCATTGGGTCATTGGGACTTTGAAACCCTGATGCCTGATCTTTAGGTTGACGTGAGATGTTTTTGTAGGCAATTCTACTGTAATGGCCCATACTAAAGAGCTTAGTTACTTTCAACTTCACACTGTGAATAATTCGATGCCACCCCTTCTACCAAACGAACATCAAACTTCTGCTTTGATCAGAGTCATATTGGTCAACATATTGCTGTTCTCAAAATGAGGAACAGCAGCACAGCCCTGGTAGGTCACACAAGCTTACAGTACATTGGCTGAACCATATATCACCAAAACATTGGCTGTTCTCGATCGCTCAACAACAAGATTCACACCGTCTCTAGATGTAACGTCAACACAAACTGTTTGTCTGGAGCTTCATGGAAATCGTGTCCATGGTCGTGCAGCAGACACAACTAAGGATCACTGTGTGGTATGCAGATCGTTGGCTGGAGTGCTGCAAAGCTGCAGAAACAGTGGGAACGCGCTCTGACATTCTGTGGAGTAATGAATCACACCATCTGGCTGTCTGACGGACAAATCTGAGCTTGGTGCGTGCCAAGCAGAACGCTACCTACCGGAATGCATCGTGCCAGTGTTTCGTCGAAGGATAATAATGTTGTTTATGACATTCAAGACAATTCTGTGCTTTCGAATGTGTGGCGACAGTTTAAGGAGGGCCTTAAGTTACACTTGTATTTTACTATTCACAAACAAATGCCTTATGATTTGAATCTGTGAAATTTAGACTTTAATAAACATGAGGCGATTTGTACAAATAGAAACAGATTTGTGAATACAATGTTTAATTTTGTGTTCATGTATAATCATTTGTGAAGTTGTGCATGTGTGTATCCTGCAACGCGTGGAAAAAAGTCTGTAAACACCGCACCACTGTGCGCACCTGTGTGTATGTGTGAGCACGCGACGCGGGGGTCTGATTAAGTGACAGTCTCAAAATCCAAATGAACCGAACAGGATGAATGAACGCGCGTCGCAGGATCCACAAATGCGCATCTTGTTATTGACGTGCACAAATTATGATATATTAATACGAAAGATACGGATTCACAAATATATCTCTTGTTTGTACAAATCCGTGCAGATTCATTTAATTCTGAATTTTGCGGACACAAAATGAAAGACCTTTTTTTTGAGGGTCATAACGCATAGGCGTCGGTTTATTCATTGACAGTTGTTTTTACATGGTTGTGTAATGCTGAAAACCGCGAAAAGAACGTCTCAAAATCCAAATGTACAGAACAGGATGGACGCGCGTTGCAGGATACACAAATGCACAACTTCGCAAATAATTATACATGAACACAAAATTAAACGTATTCACAAATCTGTCTCTATTTGTACAAATCGCCTCATGATTTGAATCTGTGAAATTTAGATTTGAATAAACATAAGGCATTTGTTTGTGAATGGTAAAATACAATACAATGGTATCATGTTCACGGATGACTATGCATGCATTTGTTAATCATTTTGAGATGAAATTCATCCCATAACAACCTCTCAAAACTAATAACACACGCATGCAGCAAATCATTTTGACAGGTTCTTTTGACAAATTAAATATACTGTAAATATGTATTTTAATAACATATAAGAGATTTTATTTACAAATGATTAAACTAAATTGCCTGTTCGTGACATTAAAACGTCGTTTCTTAAATTAAAACCAAAAGTAAACGGCTTTTCCTCGCCGAAGGTCTGCATTCTGTAAAAATGAGCTAATAAAATATTTGAAATTCACATTTCATCCAGTTTTTTTCTCATGTGGCAAGTAGCTGTGCGGGATAATGTACAAGCAGCCAGCTGTTATCACGATATATACCACGGGGCTGTTGAATGCTTCATTCTGATTGGCTGACGAACGTTCGACGGGTGTGCATTATTTTTCAGTTAAACGCACACCTATGAAGTAGTTCCAGATTTGTCGACCGAATTACAGTTCCATATCACTGCGCCCAGTTTAACTTAAATGTAGCCTACTGTCCACCAGTGAATACGTATCTAACAACAGACAAAGTGACAGGCAAATTCCATTGTCTGAGAAGAAATAACTATTATTTATGGACAGCATTTGAACAACAATGGCGAGAGCACTGTACAGGACTGTTCAGAAGAAAAACTAAAGCATATATCAAAGGTAACGGCAAACTACATGACACAATCATCGGGTTAAAGATAAAACACGAAGCACAAACATAACAAAAACAACATGTTAAATTCGTCTGTGGAATGGGTAAACAGGACTTAAAACACACAGCAGGAAGCTTTCTATGCCACTGCGAGAACTGCAGCTGGCGCAGAAACCTCCGTGTCACATTTTTTCTCTTAATACTTTTCTTATACGACAGGGGTGTTAAATACGACGAAAACAAATCAAATATAGATATTTGTCTTTTCACTCTCAGTGAAGCAAACGCGTATGCATGTGCACTGTCTGTCTTCCTCTCGCTCTCGGAAAACTGCATATGCAGCTCAAGCAACGTCTTCAGATGAGATGCGTAAGAAATTAGTTCTACCAGCAAGAGCATTCCTGGACAAATACCATACAAATGTCTTGACATAAAACATCGTAACAACGTCTTGTGGTATTGGAACAACGTCTTGTGGTGTTGTGACCGTGGTATAAGCGGAATAATTGACTCCGGTCCTTTCAATTATCGAAAGTTAATGCACACCCGAGGTGTAACGGCCACTCCGCTTCGCGTCGTGGCCGCATTACAACCTCGGGGTGTGCATTAACTTTCGATAATTGAACGGCCCGTCGTCAATTATTCCTTACATAAGCCCCTTCAGTGTGATACAAGATGATCACACTGTCTGGGCTGATTTCTGCGATAACAACCTGTACATTATCCCTTACTGAGAATCTAGTGGAAAGTAATCCCGGAGAGTTTTCGCAGCAAAGGTTAAGGCCGATTTTACTTTTTATTGTCGATACTTAAATCTGAACTGTTCTTATTATTGCACATCATTTGTGAGGGCTATGGTCGTTTTGTGCAATAAAAGATTTTTTGGCTCACTTATTGAAAATACGTCTGGAAGGTTGTCTGTGGCGTTCATATATGTCGCTCGGAAACACGTCTCATCTACGCCTGGTAGACATGAACCGACATAATTACACAGGGCTTCTCTTACACAGACCGGTTAAAAAGTATGTAGTTTTGCTCATCCCAACAATTAAACAAGTCTGAAAATACATTTCATAACAACTCGAGGCCAATAATAGTCACTGTAATATTATGTAATATCCTCTTATGAGCTACCAGCCTTCCAGCTTTGGCGGAGGACAAGGAAGAAACACAAAAACGATTACTGCATATTTCTCCCGGGAGCTTGTTTTCATGCTGTTAGTGCTCCCACAACAGATGTGCGGTAGTGAATGGCAAAGCTTCTACCCAGCCCCCACGGTACATTAAGGTCAGGGTGTTCTCAGCGTGTGCCCTCATGATGGGCCCGCCACGCTGACCCTGGCAAGACGTACTGCCTCCATTCCTCCGTCTCATCTCCAGCGTCTCTCAGAGAAGGCCGCTTTCTTGAGGGGTCTGTCCTCGCTTCCGGCCCACATAGAGGATGTGGTGTTTGGTTTCTGCCTCATGCCACGAACCAGGGGGCTCGTATTCCGCCCCGCATAATCAGAGGGTTTGTCTGCGAGGAGAACGGCACATCTGTTTGGGGCCGTCCAAAATAGATGCATTCATGCATTCTTGTGACGACAGATTATGACTCCCTCCCACGGCTAGATCTCTCTCCGTCTCCTTTATTTTCCCCAAATCTCACTTTTTAGATTTTTTCATTTTTTTTAGCTTTTCCATTCCCTTTCGTAATCTCTCTCTCTCTAGCTAAATGTTGTGGAAGCTACCTTGAAGCCGCAGATTGAGTATTATGTGAATTGTGACTCAATCACTTTATTATGTCTTGTTTGGCAGACGGTGGCCATTTTGGAGCAGCGTCTGACACTCACAGAAGATAAACTAAAGGAGTGTATCGAGAACCAACACAAGATCAGTGCTCAACAGCGGTCCAACTCTGACAACTGATCCAGCAGTCTACCTCTCACCTTTCCATCTTCAAACCCAAGTCTACGATTCAACAGTATCCCAAATCAACCATTCGTTGTGTTACAGATCGTCTTCGGTGTGTTGACACCAGTAAATAAAACAAACAATAGTTTATTATTATTATGTGGCGGCAGATGGTTTTTTTTCTACGAGATGCAGATTTTTGCATTGTGTAGCAGTGTTTATCTGGAGAATTGTGCTGAGGGTGGATTGGTTTCTGCTGAGTACGGTCGTCCTGCTGGTGTAGAAAGCAGAGGAAGGCATCTACTTTACTGTAATACAATCCATCCTAAAAACCACACACTGGAGTTTAGTCCTGTGTTCTGATAAGAGAAACATCTCAATGCTAACCTTTCTGTTCCTCGTGATAACTAAGCTGTGTGCAGTTTTCTTATATTGAACTAAATGAACTTTGATTGGGATCTGTTTTGATGTTGTGTCGTTGAGTCTGTGACACTTTCTTTATGTAGCTGCAGTGAATGCTTTTTTTGTTTGTTTAGTTTAGCTTTCATGAGCTGTAGGAGTTATCACACTGCATAGTTAAGGCACAGATTTGTATATATTTTTTTTTTCAAAGAAAAAGACAATTTTAATAAAATGTGTATTTAACATTGTGTGCTTTTGTGCGAATTCTGTGTTGCTTATTAATCTCTATAAAAACTAATATTTAATTAAATGTATGTTTATAATAAAAAAGTGTGTAAGGACCATCATACCGCTATAGATATGGTTCCTGAAAAAAATAACCTAGAGTTGAAAGTGTGTATAGACCCTTTCGGATGACGTAAACAACACTAGAAGAACTTCCTGTTTCAGTTACACAAACGTTTGAACAAAATGCAAACAACAGAATATTTATAACCAATTAAAAAATTTAAACAACTATCTTCGAGATTTAATGATATAAGATTAAAAAAATACTTACTTCTGGACCAGTGTTTGCAAAGTGGTCTATAAAAATAATTTGAATTCCATGTACTCCGTATATTGGTTTTGTTTGCTCATCGAAATTAAAAGCTTTGCTTTGTGCTGTATTTTAAAAGCTTCCAGAAAATCCCAAGCCAGCATTTTATAGGAAAGAAAAACAGCCTTCTATAGACCACCGAAGGCCTACCTTGAGGTTTGTCGTCATGTAGTTTGTCAGACAAATGACCTCACTGTAGTTCAGGTGAGATTATTCTCTTCTGATTGTTCTCTTGAGATTCCTGTTGGCCACAAAATACGCTCGCCTCAACTGGTGGAGTGTGCTTGAGTTTGCACAGCGCTTAACACTTGTGGAAAAAGAAAAACAAAGCCGAAATTCTCAAGACAGCCTACTCTTTTCCTTCCTGTCTGGGGGCTTGGGTCTCTATTGGACAGTGCCTTGCTTTATACATCCAGATAATGAGAGATTTGGCCGGAGTCATCAGGCTGCCAACATGATTAACAACAAATCTGTTACAAACTAAAGTTAGTTTCTCATCGAGCCAGTGCTTCTATGCATTTGTTTTCAGGAAGAAAAGAATATAGGAAAAGAAAACCGGAGCAATAATCCTCCTCGTGCTGCACATGTGTAGCCCACAGGGCTGAGGGAAGAATTAGTCAGCCTTGCTTTTTTTCTGTCCTTTATGAAGATAACATCTGGACACGTTTTCCCCCCAATCTGCTGTGCGCCACTGCAGTTTTGCAGTGTGCAGTTTGCAGTTTTTTGTGTGACGCTGCAACAATCTCAGTAGTCGTGACCCAAAATTTGCCTGACCCATATTTGTTGATTAACGCTGCAATACGTAACTTTTTTTGTTAAAAAATGAACAAAAACCAGTTATCAAACGAGTACAAAAAAAAACTTGTTTAAAACTTCCATCACTCCAATTCACAATGGTAAATTTACAGTATATAATGATTTATAGATTGAGCTGTCAGGTCTGATTTCACAGGAATTGGAAAATCTGTGTGTTCGACTTGTGCAGTGCTTTCGAATCGCACTCATGGAATTTTGACATACGGCGATTAGTCTGTGTATCAGATTAATCGCATCCGGATTAATCGCGGTTTACTGGTTATTTATAAACACCTACACATACATACATATATATATATATATACTGTATATATATATATATATATATATATATTAAGAAATATACACTGTATAAAAAATCCCGTAAAAAAACGGATAAAGTTCGGGCAGAAAATTACCAGTACATTTTCCTTTATTTTACGGACCTTTCCGTTAATGCGAAAATGCAATTTAATGCAGTGCAAAATGTAAAATGCAGGTAAAGCAACTGTAAAAATGAATACGGAAAATTCCTTCATATTAATACAGTATATTGTGCCCTATTTTTACGGACTTTTTACGTATATGCGATTAATTGTGATTTGTGATCAATCGTAGAACAGTCCTACATGAAGCCAAACACCTTATGAAGTACTCCACAAGTTACTTTCAATTTGGATGTTTCAAACAGAGATGACAAAATTAGATTGCGGCTGTAACATTTATAGGATTTTATAGGTGTCCTTTTCTTGAGGATATGAGAGTTAGGAGGGTCATTCTAGGAAATGTGTGCCTTTTTCCCCTTTAACAAAGATGGGTTCTAAAGGAAAAGAATGATCTATGTTATCAGTTCTAATATATTGCAGCGTTCCATTTTAAGATACATTAAATAAGGGAAAGTGTACAGTCAGCAGATTTATTCTACAATCTTTGTGTTACTACTTACCAAATGAATGTGGGTGGAATATAAATGTGGGTTACAGTTATAGAAAGAGAGATTGATAGGGTAGAACACCGGTAAGGCTATTGAGGAAAATCCATTGCATGGGACAATGAAAAATTGACATAATGGTGACAGATGCAAAGTACAGAATGGTAGAGCTGCAACTGTGTTTTTTTCCCTGTCAAAATGGAATGCCCTATATTGTAAGATGCTTTCAAACTATTAAAATCAGTTATTTATCAAGAAGCATAAATATCAGACTGTTTTTAGATAAAGAGAACTGAAGCACTATAGCTTCTGAACACTCATATTGCTCAGGCTTGGCTGGACAAAGCAGTGCTTCATTTCCTGTTTCCTCTCCCTGAGTGAGTATTGGGTTTATGTTTGTCTGGGAATTCAGGCCATGCCTTTCCCCTCGTGAGCTCACTGCACACAGCAGCCCACGCAGCACTGCACAATGTTATTTCCACTCGCTGCTGCTCCTCCTCTTCCTGTTTCAACACTCACAAAAAACAGCATATCAATGTGTAGGCTTGTGTAGGTTAAAAAAATACTAATTTTCTTAATTTAATTCATAATTTTATTTTCCAAAGGTACAGTACTGCTTAGAAACAAGTTGTTGCTAAAAAGTGGCTAATCACAAAATAAATCGTTTTTAAAATGTGAGGATAGTTCTGACACTGAATTCTGATTGGATGAGTAGTTTTATGTTGCCCTAAACAAACTTCCTACAGTTAAGAAAACAACTTTAATAGTAAATACCACTTGCTATTATCAGGAATTGGTTTTAAAATGTTTGTAACGTAGGAAGAAGGGTTGGTTTCAAACCACGCTTTTTAGACGTCATGGTCAACTGCAGTTTTACGAAAAAAATACTCTGCAATGGTGCTGACTGATGACTTTCTATATCCTTGCTGTTCTTCCGAGATCTCGGATGTCCGAATTTTTCAGGAAATGGAAAAAAAAACACTATTTTTTCAGTGATTAAATACTGTGTTGTCAAAGTTGACACGCATTTTTGAATACTTTTTATTTGTTCGATATTTGCAAACCCAGTGACAAACATAAAGGGTGACTAAGAATAATGAAATTAAAATGGCCAAAATATGGAGATACAAGGTTTTGGAAGGACAGCAGTGAATAAAGCATATATTTTTTAATAATGTGTAATATCTTTAAACATATGGGTAGTTAAACCGTAAATGTGTCCTATGGTGAGATGGCAAAATCAAACGTCATAGTGACAACAGCCAATCACATTGTTTTCCGGTCTTGCATGAATGCAATTGGTTAGCGCCTGCACTAGGTTATTTGCATAAGGCATTGCGATGCATGATGTCAGCTATCAAATTAAATGAGAAGCGTTAACACTGATGCCCTGTGAATGTACCGTGATGCTATTTTATGTTCTAAATATAAATATCAATCATATAAAATTATTTATTACTAACAGTTTGTTTTCTAAACAAACCCACATGTGCGGTATATTTGTCAACTACCAATGATACATATAAGCAAATAGCTAATGATAGAAATTTGCAGAAATCTAGAGATACTGTGTAAACTTGCTATGGAAGTACAGTAATATGTTTATATTAACTTTATAATTAAATATTGTAGTTTTGTCAATGTATACGTTAACTATAGAAAAATATGTTTTTACTATTCAAGATTTGGTTTGTTAGCTCAGGTAGTTAACCCCAGCTGATAGATGCTGTAACTACACCCTTATGAGGACAGAAATGATGTTGAGAGATTGCTTTCTCCATGTACTGTGGGCATCTGTGAAGCATGTGCATGAATGGATGCAAATCAAACTGTTTTTTAAATGTTATTCGAAATATTCAAACACTAATAACTTGATATGCTATGGCTTATATGTTATGGAAAACAAAAGCTTGCAACCTTGTTTGCCGGATCAAAGCCTCCACCAATGATTTTAATAGCATGTCACACCCGCTTCAAGACTGTAAGCAAACCGTCGCTGAAGTACCTGTCATGCTACTTGGGATTTATCACACAGGACGACAACGCTATAATAAACATCACTTTATCATTCAGATTCATGGCCGTAGGAAGGTGCCCATCTCTTTGTGGTCAAAGATAGCCGGGTGAAGCCGAGGCAAAGTGCATCGGGGAATCGCTTTCCTCGATTTCTATTGAAAAATCACTTGAATCATACATGGAACCGACAGGGCAAAACTGGCTTTGGTTTCCTGGCGAAGGAAGGGTGGGATCGTACAGTATTAATGGATTACCCAGTCTGAATGTGAGTGGAGGAAATGCCAATCACGATGTGGGAGTTGACACTATGAGGGTGGATTAACACTTGAGTGGGCCGTATGGAAATTGTCATTCACTGCTGCCGGATCACTAAACACCACTTCATCCAGAGCATCAGTTATAGTGATCACCTTTACTGATGACATTAACATTCATCCGGGAATCTCGAGGGAAGATCACTTGTCTGAATTGTTCATACGGTGACTCCGAACAGAAGCCGCGGTGGAAATTGTAGGCGTTTCTGCTGTGAAATACGGAAGATTTCATTTGTGATTGGCTATTATTTGTACTTGTTCGAAGGTTTGGAACTTTTCAATTTATTGACAAGCAGGAATGTATGTTTAGCCCACTCAACAAGTATTTGTGATGTTTACTTTGGAACCGCTGGCAGGGACTCGATTCCAGCAGGAAATTAAAGTTAAGTGTGGTTTCCTCCACATCATCTTTTGCTATTACGTGTTTGGGCACACTGACAGATAGAAATACAAAACCTAGTGCAGATGCATTATAATTGAAATAAACCGGAGAATATAATCATTCTTTGTGAAACCTCACTTTCATTTTGCAAAAAAGCATTTTGCATGATTAGAAACATCTTTCAGTCTTAAAATGATGTAAACATAATTCAGTTTTATGCCTAAAGGCACCTTTATATACAGCAATGTGTCATCTTTTTGTTATTTTTGTAATTAAAAATAGGTTTCAAGTGTATTTGTCAATCATTTCAAAATGGGGGTAGATTATAAACAGCCTGAAGAAACTCTGTTTTCAGCAAGAGGTTTGTCTCGTTTTTTTGTGGAAAGGCCTTTTGGATGAGAGGATGGAGACACAAGAGGCTGACAGTTTGGAGGAACTACAACTCATCTGGAAATATAAAAGGCCATTGTGTCTTGCCTAGGCATCTCACTCTTCCCATCATGCATCTGTGCTGAAATGAAAAGCTCCTTCTTTTACCCCTCAACCTAAAGGCGCATTCTTCATCTTGAGCATTTAGACTGAGTTACAGGTAATAAGACTTTTCTGTTTACAGGAACATCAGAAATCTCATCGGTTTTGAGCTTCAAATTTGGATCATTCAGACTTTGGCCGCAGTCCTGGAGGGCTCCACTATTTTGGGCTAACCCCCTCTCGTGTGTTATGAATTAAGAATAAATCATATGTTTTAGATAACACTTTTAAATCATCGAGTGTTACAAAGCAGTTAACAAAAAGGTTTTTGTGCATAAACAATTGTGTATAATGTTGGGAAGTAATAGTTAATCTCATTCACTTCACAGGCGTTCCATTCACAATCAACATTCATAGAAATAATGCACATCTGTAATCCTTAAAGGGCCAGTGTAAGCTGCAATTTCCTAGCACACCTGAATTGTCTGTCATACACAGTGTTGGGTGTAACTAGTTACTAAGTAATTAGTTACTGTAATTTAA
This sequence comes from Triplophysa rosa, assembly GCF_024868665.1. Classification (NCBI taxonomy): domain Eukaryota; kingdom Metazoa; phylum Chordata; class Actinopteri; order Cypriniformes; family Nemacheilidae; genus Triplophysa; species Triplophysa rosa. Next base: position 3,730,656 of record NC_079909.1, on the reverse strand, counting down.
TTACTTTTCCCTTGAAAAAGTAAAGTAAGGGATTACTCAATATTTCTGTAATTTAATTACAGTTACTTCTGATGCAATTAAACTAAATACTTAGTGTAATATATGTGTGTGTGCAAGGAATGGACATCAAAATTCAAAGTCTAACTTTAAAATCCGTGCTTTAATGTATAATTCTCACATTTGTAATACTTTGGTCAGTCAATAATACTACTTTATGTAGTTTTATATTATTTATTTGAATGAATGAAAAGAGCCATTTCATGTCTTTCTTTGAATCACTTAACAAATCAAGGTTGATATAGGATATAGAAAGTAATTAGTAATAAGTAATTAAATACTTGTTGGAGAGAGTAATTTGTAATCTAATTACACTATTGAATATGTAATTAGTAACTAGTAATTAATTACTTTTTCAGAGTAACTTGCCCAACACTGGTCATACAAGCACACATTTTCTGAGAAAACATCACGCTTTACTGGAAGCAAACAAACCAATCACAATTTTTACCCATTGAAATATTCTCGAGTTTGGCATAACTAAAAGGGTGTATATTTGTTGTGAAATAACTGTAAGAATCTTAGTTCTAGTTGCATTAGGTTATTTTTATGTTCCTTTGTATATCTTATTAAAAACAATTACCCTGGTTAATAACACTGCTGCGAATTTTACAAATAGGTAAAAGTCACAAAACGACGCTTAATTCATTATTTTCAGAAGGAAAATAAGACGCACTGCGTCTTTAAATGCTACACGGCCGACTCCTCCCACCCGGTGACGTATTTATTTTATTACAGCCTGTCAAACTGCCATCCGAAAATGACAAACAGACGCACGGCGATCATGAGCTGCTCTGTTCACCCGACATCCCCAAAACATCCAACGCGTTTCGCTATCATCATCATCATCATCATCTGACGGAACCGCACCGGACCGCGGTCTCTTATGGACGCCGAGCCCGTGTTCTCCCGTTTCCCCAGACCGCAAGAGGACAGCCGCGATGTGTCGGTGAGCGCGCACGCAATCTCAGCGCCATCACACTGAAACAGGAGACCCACGAGTGTGGATATGCCCGCGGGGAAACTTTTCATCGCCTGATCTTTCGTTCCCTCTCATTTTATCGCACGCAAAAGCCTCGCCCTATCTCCCCCATGAAAAATACTCTCTGGAGCGGCGCGATGATGTCGAGCAAAAGCACGGAATGGCTGCAGGATGAACTGGAGACTGGCGGCGGCTCGCTGCTGCTGCTCGACTGCAGGTCACACGAACTCTTCGAGTCCTCGCACGTCGAGTCCGCCATCAACCTGGTCATCCCGGGGCTCATGCTCCGGAGGCTGAAGAAGGGCCACCTGCCCATCCGATCCATCATCCCCAATAACGAGGATAAGGAAAAGTTCGTGAAGCGCTGCAAGACGGATACGGTGGTGCTGTACGACGAGGCGACGACGGACTGGCAGGAGAGCGGAGCTTCGGGCTCCGTGCTGGGGCTCCTCATGCAGAAGCTGCGGGATGACGGCTGTAAAGCGTTTTATTTGGAAGGTAAAAACGTGGACACAGCATCAACAAAAGCGACAGCTATCAGGGAAATGTCGGGTAGACGTTTGTTGTGGACGCGTTTAATTCATTCTCGTAATTTGCCATTCAAAACTTTTAACGTTTCAAGTGGTCAGAGTTTGTGTAAAACGAGCGGATTTTAAGTTACCCCTTTACATCTGACAGTTGGAAATGACGTTCTTTCTGGTTCAGTTACAACGCGAAAGTTGTCACGTTTCCACGCGCTGAGTTGAAAGGTCGACTTTATTTAATATGACGAAAGAGTAGCCGCTTGAAGAATAACGTTACAGTCAGTCAATCACGCGCTTGTGTAGAACGGCCATAAACTTTACATGTTCGTCCTACGTGGAAATATTTCGGATTGTTGTATCTGTCACGCTTATTGTGACATATTTAGTAACCCCCGAAATCATGACTTAACAAAACGTTTCCTTCCTTTTGGCGATGTGTTAGATGACAAAGTTTTAAAAAGAGACTTCGGATTCAAAGATGTTTTCAATTAATTTCCTAAAATGGCCCCGCCATGTTGTCTCTCGGAGGGAAAGGAGCGATTCATGAATGAACGACCGCAGGGGCAGAATGACTATGCAGTTTGACGCTTTTCGATACATTTACGGATTTTATTCGACGTTTGTCGTAAATGCACGCACATGTGTGGCGTTGTGGCGTTTGGCTGTGAAATGCTGTGTGATTGTGTAATTCTCTGCGTCGCCGCCATTCACAAAATAAAGCGAGTTGCCCTCGTGAGCTCTCATGAAGCGCAGTGCCATTCAACAATCAAGCACCACTCGACTAAAACATAGAACACGCTTATCTGGTGACACTTTATTTGAAGAGATCGATAGTTGATTGTGAAGAGACCGATGTGTACGGGTCAAAGACGAAAAACTGTTTAAGCATAAAAACAAGAAGTGTAATACTGCTTTAAATGGTTGTTGTTAAAAAAAGAAAAGAAAACGTTTTCTCTTTAATTTAATTGCATTTTTGTTTTTCTTATAAAAAAATAAATGGCATACATTTTTACAGAAGACACCCACTAAAATTTCATTCAGTGTAACAATCTTGTCGGGCATTTTTACAACAAAAATCAATTTATGACATATATAAAATACTAATTACTTTCACCCCAAATGCTAATTAGTTGTAACTTTACATTTTTTTAAATGTGCCACTATCCTATAGGTTTTGCCCATTTGTCAATAATATTTTTTTACTCATTTAAAGCACAATAAAATGTAATTGCTCCCTTATTATTTATACATTTTAATATGTACACGTCAGAATAAGGATGTTGTTTGAATTTGTACATAAATATTGTGTTACACTGAATGACAATGTAACATTATTTCAACCAAATTTTGACATTTTATTCTCAAGAAACTTATTTGAAAGCCTAAAGTAGACATTTTACTTACATTTTAATGTGCTTTCTATGGACATAAAATCGCTTTTGTACATTTCTTTTGATGCGGACATCTTAAAGGGGTGCTGCAACGGTGTGTCATGCATTCTGACTTCTTTACACTGTTAAAGGTGCTGTCTTCTCATGCTTAACATGGTCAACTTGTCCAAAAACGAGTTGGGCGTATTACGTAGTATTTCTGTGCTCGATACACTCCCCCAGCGATCGTACAGGTTTTCGGAAAGTTTTTTTTCGAACATATAAAACTGTTTCGTAACAATTTTTCTTAGTCCCTTATTGGACAATTCTCCCGGAAAAGCATGCGGCAGCAAGGAGAGCAGGAGAAGGAGCATGCGCAGATGTCACTTTCACTTGTGTGCAGGAAAGAGAGAGAGAGCATACGTTCGCGAAGTTCAGGTGTTTGTTTGTTCACTGCATTTGGGTGATGAATGTTATATAAACGGTGGTTATAACGCTGGATTTGGAGATCGTTTAAAACTGATATATGGAGCTGTCCCAGCGCTAAAAGATGCCGGACATGAACCGCATTGCGGTGAGTGAAACTGATGTCTGTGTTTTGTTGGCAATGGGTGCGCACTTGCTTTAGTTCAGCCTACCCCTCTCCCCACACGCGCAATAAGCTTTCGGAAATAATCGTACAGCTGTATCTATCTTTTATAAATGTGATCAAACTAAATACTCTTCGAAGATACGAAGTATGCAATACTATATAGGTACTCAAGATTAATATGAGATTGGCAGAAACCGCGGGTGTTAGGGCCGCTTTAACGTCTTTGACCCGTACACATATCCCTGTTTGAATGTGTGTGTGTTTTAAAAATGTTACTTTTGGATTAATATTTAATGTCACCCCTATTACTCTCTAATAATAATAATAATAATCCTGTGTCATCTGGCCTGTTTTAGGAGGATTTAACAAGTTTCAAACCGAATACCCAGAGCACTGCGAGACTAACTTGGACTGCTCGTGTCCTAGCAGCTCTCCTCCCTCATCCGTCTTGGGCCTCGGAGGACTCCGGATCAGTTCAGATTGTTCTGATGGAGAATCCGATCGGGAACCAGGTAGTGCCACAGAGTCAGAGGGCAGCCCCTTACCCAGCAACCAACCTGCCTTCCCTGTCCAAATTTTACCCTACCTTTACCTGGGCTGTGCCAAAGACTCCACCAACTTGGACGTTCTGGGCAAGTACAACATCAAGTACATCCTGAACGTAACTCCCAACCTGCCTAACATGTTTGAACACGACGGAGAATTCAAGTACAAGCAAATTCCCATCTCTGATCACTGGAGCCAAAACCTGTCTCAGTTTTTTCCTGAAGCCATTTCTTTCATAGGTAAGAAGCCAGCCTCTTGGAGGTGTAATCCTTATGTATTTTTACCGTTTTGTCGTTTTAAGAGTGTTGAAACACTGCATGTAATTTTGGGATGTGTTTGCATTCACAACATGAATTCATGAATCTGTTATATACACAAGTCTAAACTTCACAATTCATCCTACTCCAGACATCAGGTGTAGCCACAGAAGTATGTGGTTAGAATTCCTAAATCTTGAGCTTTCTTGAATTTATTCATCCAGAGGTTTTCAAAAGTGAACTGCATTTCGTTTTACCGGAGATTTAAATAAAACACCATGGTACACTATGACTGACAGATAATGATCTCTGGAGATTGCTGAATCTCGGATCAAAAGAGGTTTGCGGAAGCGATGTATAAGAGCACAAAATGACAGGAATAGTGAAAAACAGGAAGCAGATAGAATTGATTCAGTGAGTTGTACACAAGAAATCAATCTGACCCATAGATCACAGAGCTGCATTGTTAATGGTGAACTGAGCCATGAATCAATGCACACTAGCCCACTTTTGTTTGCATGAACTAGGGATGGGTCACGGTTTTTGAATATTCGATTAGTTGATTTAATTATCGAACATTGAATAGTGTGTGCGATTGTCATCAAAAAATAAAAAACAACAAAAACAATTCCCGTTTTGATGCGGTGGCGACGCGTTCATGTAACCAGAGGGTGGCGCTGTTAATAACTAAGCTGTCAACAGAAGTCTCACACTCGCTAACATTACGTAGGCTACGCAAACTGTAGACTTGCGTGGCATATACGGTAACTTGGGACGATGTTAAATACGAGTTCTGTGTGGGGTCCTTTATAAAATGAATGAAAATGAAGTGCAGTGCAAACTCTGCCATGCGAAGATTGCTTATCATAGGTCTGAGCATTCGTTTGAGGGCGAAGCATCTACAGGTCAGCGGCAATGAGCTAGTTTCATGATCAGATCAACCAAGTTGAATGCTAGATGGGCAGAGCAAACATCGGCACTCATCACTAGGATGATCGCTAAAGATATGCTTCCGATCAGCTGATACTGTAAGTGCCATCTTTCAGACTGTTCGTAATATGGTCTGTCATTTGGTTATGTTTATTATATTAATAAGTTTCAGCGCGTCATCCTAAAAATACTTTGGCTTGAGATGTAAGATAGCTTATTCCCTAATGAATTAAACAGTCTGTCATCATACAGATGGAAAGCATGAATGGTCTCTCTCTTTCTCTGTTTATGTGTGTGTAGCCTATACATGTGTGCGTGAAGCCTGTAACCGAGAGGTTGAGAGGTGTGATTTTCGAATAATTCCCAGCGAATTTTGAAAATTATTTTTGCTTTAAATGCCCATCCCTACCATGAACACATGTAAACAAAACTGTTCCCCCCTTATGGATTGTTTTTGTCATGTTCAGAGTATGTTTCATATGTTGTGGATTCTGTTATTTGACACAGTTAGTTCTTCAAAAGAATAAGGGTGGTGGTTTTGCTTTCTCTTTGTAGTCTTTGTGGGCTTTTCAGTTAGTAGCACATTTGCTGTCTGTGTGCAGATCTTGGTAGACACGTTCTCTAGTCACTTCCTAAAAACATCCTGTACAAGGTCATATTTGCATGATAAAGGGCGGTCACGTGTTCAACTATGTAGATTCTGTTCAGTTATTTAGTATGTAGGTTTTATTAAAACTTGTTATCCAGTTTTGGTATTGAGTCCTGTAAACAGCTGATCGTGACTAAAATCGTTTTATAGTGAATTAACAGCCTTTTTACAGCCATCAATTTGTTAATTTTTAACACCAATTTTATAGTATTTTTTTAAATAAAGAGAATATGCAATACTTTCAGCTAGGGCTGTCACGATAAACCGACAATAAATATCACGTGATTTATGCACAGCTTTTGAGTGAAGTATGGGAAAATGCTGCTGCATCCGAAAGCCAGAAGGCGCTCTCGTGCGGAAACTCCAAATACGGCAGAAGAAGACCATAATGCGTTCTAGAATCTTTTTATCACTGTTACTCAAGCCTCATCAGGTATTTTTATGATAATAAAGTATATTTATAATGATCATGTTTGACGGGTGTTGCTTTTTCAAATGCACATTATAAGCGACTCAATTCCTACTGATCCCAGAGCCGTGCTTCACGGACAAGCTACGCATAAAAAAAAATATAGACACATTGCATATCGCAGCCAGCTCGATTACAATAGGATTTAGTGGTATCACGATAAATTATCTTGCAGCCTTACTTTCAGCCATAAATGTAGGTATTTGACAGGTAACTTAACTTAGCAGCTAATACAATCAAAACACAATAGTAAATGGAAGCAAGTCCAATCAAAATTGAGAGTTGCACGTTTCTGTCATGTAATGAACATTTAAAGGAACAGTTCACTCAAAAATGAAGGCAGAATTTTCATTTTCTCAAGTTGTTCCAAATCTGTATAAATTTCTTTGTCACAGATAAAGATATTTGGAAGAACGCTTGTAACCAAACAGTTCTTGGCCACCATTGACTACCATAGGAGGAAAAATTATTTTATACATGTCTTCATTCTGATTAACACAAAAGAAGATATTTTGAAGAATGTAGGACAGCAAACAGTTCTGGGGCACTTTTGACTACCATTGCAAGTCATCTACCAATGGTGGCCAAGAATTGTTTGGTTACAAGCATTCTTTCAAATATCTTTGTCTGTGTTCATCAGAGCAAATATATGTTTACAGATTTGGAACAACTCGAGGGTAAATTCATTTTTGAATGAACTGTCCCTTTAAGGAGTTCAGTGCATTTTAAGCCACGTGTTTACTAAGGGTGCGTTTATATTTGGCATTAACATGCGATCTCGGTGATCCGAACAAGCAGATCGGATCTTCAGACAATCAAGACACAGCGCGTTTACACTTGTCATCAAGTGGCTTCCACATCTGGATAATGTGATCGGATCTCTATAGTTTCCCGCCCATTATTTTAATAAGCCTGCTTTTTAAAAATAGCCCCGGTGCGGGGAGATTTCACACAACACGTATAACGGGGAGGATGAGCATGTTACAGATTTGATGCGCAGCCATGTTGAACTCGAGGCAGCGGTGGGAAGTAAACCATGGTTAAAACGATTAATGATCATATATGTGAAAGTATAAGCAGAGGACGTTTGTAAAATGACACAAGCTTTTGTACTTGAGCTGTGGCGGGTTTCACTCGCGCACGCACACACATACACACAGACTCTAACGGTGTTTTTAAACACATCATTTGTTTATTCATGTCACATAAAATAATCACATAGGTAGGCCGAAGTTACTATGATCAAAAGCGACCACTTACATCGTTCTCGTCTATTTGGGTTGATTCGGCTGAAAGTGACAGCGTGTCATTTCTTTGTCTCCGCCCTAAATAGCGTGTTTACTGACATCAGCTATAAGCAACACTATACAATCTTGTTTCTGTGTGTAAATGATATATATGGTGTATTCAGAGCTCCGTTTCAAGCTGTCTTTCCGAAAACAGAGAGTATATTACGCCGTGTGCTATACAGTAAATATACACACACACACACAAGTAGCCTATATGTTGGAAACAAGCTGGTATAGTGTTGCTATTCGTGTCTGTGACATGAAAATAAACAAATGATGCGTTTACAAACACCAGTGGCGCTGTGTGTGCGAGTAAAACCCGTTCGTGGCAGTCACACATAGCCTATGTGATGATAAAGCTGAAGTGGTCAAGAAAACATCTCGTGTGATTTGACATACGTCCTCTGTAGGTTGCAAATAATGATACACTGTAATAAAGTATCCACGATCATTTTGTGGGAAAATGAACGACTGTGCAAGAGTGCGTGAGCAAGAGTAAACTTTCCTCTGTATTTGTCAGCTGCTCCGCAGTCTTGACACGTTTCGGACAGACGAGAGATTAATGACAGTGGGCGGGGTTTTCTGTGAAGTTGTGCCGGTAAATGTAGATAAACTGTCCGGATTGCATTTACATAACACTGAGATCCGATCACAATGCGTCCTCGACTACCGGATCGGATGACATTCCGTTCAGAAGCGCGTTTACACTTGTCTTTTCAATGTGTATGTGGCCAACATCCAGATACAGATCGCATGTTAATGCCAAATATAAACGCACCATAACATAACGCGTCAGAGCGTATAGTCACCTTATCTGTAGGGCTGCCCTCGACTAGAGATTTCTTTAGTCGACTAGTAGTTGTTCATTTAGGCCATTAGTCGACTATTCGCACGTTTATGATATTAATTGAAATTAGGGTTGGGCCGATAGACGATTCCATCGTCCATCACCGATGGCTGATAGACTTGACGATGTTGAGCCAGCATCGTGATTACAACAAATGTTTCACTTTCGTCAGGTGACGCTCAAATTCTCTGTGCTGCCGACTGCAAATTGAGTTACAAAATACGAACAAAGCTGAAGGGCATAAAACCTCACACTGTACAGATCAGACTGGCCTGACTTTATAACTGTGGGGCTCGCGCTGTAAAAAGAGGACGCGTCGCGCAGTTTGCGCCTGACTTTATAACTGTTTATTACATGGCTCGTAGGAATCGTTGATTGTGATTGGCCAGTCGTGACATTTGCAGGTTCGTTATTCCCAGACAACAACCTCTCAAAACTAATAACACACGGTAACCCGGATGCAGCAAATCTTTTTGACAGGTTTTTTTGACAAATAAAATATAAATATGTCTTTTAATAACATATATGACATTATATTTACAAATCATTAAAGCAAATTGCCTGTTCGTGACATTTGAACGTCGTTTCTTACCTTAAAACCCAAAGTAAACGGCTTTTCCTCGCGGAAGGTCTGCATATGGTAAAAATTAGCTAATAAAATATTTCAAATTCAAAATAATATTTCAAATTCTCATGTGGCAAGTAGCTGTGTAATAAGTGGACGAAATAAGCCCCTTCAATGTGATGCAAGACCTGATCACACTGTCGGGGCTGCAATAACAACCGGCTGCCTGTACATTATCCCTTACATAAAGAAAATGCATGTCTGCGCAGCTCAAGAAGACACGCCTCACTTTATCACTCTTTTATTGAATATAACATCAGAATAACTGTGGAGCTCACACTGTATAAAGAAGATGTGCAGTTTGCGCAGTCCACGTTGTATAAAGAACACGCGTGTCTGCGCAGCTCGCATTGTATAAAGAAGACGCACCTCACTTTATAACTCTTTTATTGAATATAACATCAGATATATAGAAGATGTGTCTCTGCGCTGCTCGTGCCAGACGCGCCTCACTTTAAAACGCTGCAGGGCGATGTCATCGTCCATCGCGATGTTTCACTGTAGCCATCGTCCGATGCCAATTTGGTAGACATCGCCCAACCCTAATTGAAATATTTCAATATACATGAGGAATGGGGACATCAGATGATGGTTTAAGCTTCATGTATGAAAAAGATATGTTATGTAACATCGCTAACATTGTTCTAAATTACAGAGCTATACAAAACCATTCTAATGAGCCTTTAAAATATAAATTAAGTGCTCAAGCGAACGCATAATGCAAAACTGCTGTGACACTGCCACAAGTTATGATTATACGTCTCGATATAATATTTCTCTAGTGAACTAGTGAAAATTGGAAAAAAAAGATGGAGTAAATATCAATTTTAGGCAAACGAACCAAAACGGCAAACTAAAATATTATTGCAAAAAAACGGCCTACGGACTCATAACGAAACCTGTTTTCTCTACATCAGACCGCAAAAATAGCCTATAATGTGAAAAATAGCCTCATGTGAGTAATTTCTTCGGAAACGTATAGAATATAAAATAAATTGTAAATAAACAAATACATAAAAACACAGCAAATTAAAGCACTTAAAAGAAAACATATCAGTGGAAATAATCAAGCAGATGGCTTTAAAACCGAAAGAGAACTCTGAGGTCAGAACGCAAAAAATAGGAATAAATAAATATATTCAATACATTGTATTAACGAATAAATAAAAAATAAAGCAGTAACTAAACACTACAACAATATAGACCATTAACTTAACTCGCCTCAGTTTTTCCTTCGTTTTCCATGCCATCATGCCCTTCTTCATAAAGCCGGTTTCACAGAGAACACGGAGATCAGTTTTCCCAACAATAAGGCCAAACTTATGTTCCTGCGACATTCCAAAACACTAAATGTTCTGTATACACCATATAATAAAGCATATGTAAAGAAAAGCAGAAGCCTCGAACATGAATGCAAAGCGCTCACACTTTGTCCTGTGAATCTTTATCGATGCGCTTTCCGTTCACGTTCAAGCTCTTCGGCATTTCTTTACATAATACGCTTTATTAAGGTGTAGTGTTGTCACGGTACCAAAATTTCAGTAGTCGGTACCAATACCAGTAAAATTCCACGGTTCTCGGTACCAATTTCGGTACCAAAGCAAAACACAAGTACATGCTAATTGAAACACAATTTTATTAATAAAGCTCATTGTTAATATAAATGTATAGAAAGCAATGCCATTTTGTATACATGAAGTATAAGTTAATTGTTGCTGAAACTGTTGTGTGCTCACTGGGGTCTTTCATGCTGATGAACATCCTCCTCAGTCTGCTGCTGTAGAAGACAAATAGAATAAACTTCAGTAAGTCAACTGACTGAACAAACATGCATATGCAATATTAAAACAGACCTCCGTTTTTATACTGCATTTACACAAGATTACTTGCATTAAGGTAACTGTATATTAAAATAATAAATGCAACAGATATATTTTTCTTTAGTTTAAATGTGGATTTTTAAACCTAATAGAGTTATCTATCCAAGACATACACATTGCTAGTCATGCAGTTAGTATGATAGTTTTCTAGCACATAGATTGCAGATAGGCCTAAATAAAATACTAGGTACTGTAAACCCCACCCTATCCTCCCATTAATTTTACTCCATTACAGTTATAAAAGCATTAAATGGTTAATAAGGACACTTGACTGGATTAGCATTGGCGCTAACAAATTAACACGCAAACAGGGATGTTTATTTTAACGTAACCTTTAACTTAACATATGCTACAACATTCATAATGCAAACGCGAACATAATTTGAAACTTACCGCTTGAACTTGTTAACTTAAATCCGGATGCTTCCTCGTTTCACCACAAAACTCTGTTCGTTTTCTTCGTGATATGACTTGAATCTGAAGTATTTCTGTGCGCATCTCATGTGGATCGGAGCCTCGCTTATCCGCTCATCACGTTTTATTGCGTCTATAAAAAGTTTCCGACTAACAACCTGTCAGACAGAGCATCAGTACCCGGTTGACCCGGTACGTCGGTACTACCGGGTCTTGTGAAAATTAGGTACCGACAACTTTTTTATTTTTAGGTACCGACTTGGACCCGAAGTACCGGTACTTTTGACAACACTATTAAGGTGTATACTGAATCTTAATGAATTAAGTCACATTTAGCTCCACACAGCCAGAAAAACTGAGCTCTGTGTCCCGCACACAATGAAGCCGATGCGGCTGCCGTTAGAAACGCACAGATGGCGGAGGGATGCAGTGCATGTGCTCAACAGATCTGGCAAACGTAGGATTGCATGTTCCTCCTTTTGTAGCCACCATGTTACTCTTACACCCTTGGACAAATAAACATTTAACATGCTCATAATAGCATTCCTTTCTCCAAGTTAACGGTAGTGTTAGAGCGAACGGCTATGTAAAGCGACTAACGTGGTGCGTATACACTTTTAAAATGATATGCAGACAATCGACTAATAAACATTTGTTCAAATAAGTGTCTTCTAGTCGAATAACGAATAGTCGACTGAAAGGGGGCAGCCCTACTTATCTGATCTTGATATCACGTAAGATGCATCATCATCAAGTCACAGAATGTTCAGTTCAGTGTTTATCACATAGTGGCCCTGTTGAGCAAAATTGGGATGGCTTAAAGGTCAGATCAGTGGCTTAAGGATGATAATAAGAACTGTGGCGTCCACACCACCAGAGGATTACATTCATTTCATTACAAGCTGTTTTATCGTTCATCAGCTGGGAACAAATCACTTTGAAAGTGATCCCAACTTCCAGTAGTTATAATCCTTGATGTGAACAGGCTTGGAGTCATGTGTGGGTAGTGTTTGATAACTGAAGAGTAGAAGGAAACAAGCTTCCGTGTTTGTTGGAGCTTCTGTGAACTCATTGGTCACATGGCCTTTGGCAGGGCTCGACATTAATGCTTGTCTGCTTGTCCGGGACAAGTGAATGTTTTGTATGGGCAAGTGAGAGAGAATTTGAAAAATAATAATAATAACAGTGCTATGAAAAAATCGGTCTGTGCTAAGAATAGGTGCATTAGACAGAGCTGCGTGTTTGTGTGAATTGCGTTTGTTTGTGTGTGACATCAATTAATGGCCCAGCGCATTGAGTCCATATTACTAGATACAGACGCGGACATCCTGTTATTTAAATATGTCATCTGGCTGTTCTGCACAGATTAACATACTACTTGTCTGCGTCTGCACTGCATGAGGACATAAACACATCCAGAGTTGCTCTGAGAGTTTATTTTACAAGCAGTTTACTGTTTGAGGACAGCTGTCGTCAGAGATACTCTTATTATAGGGAGATGGGAGGGTGTGTCTGTAATACTTCCAATTGGAGAACCCGTAACAGCTAACAAAACCCATTGACATCCATTCAAAAAACTAGCATCTGGTCTTCTTTCCTGCGTTCCGTTGAAGCCAGGGCGTTAGCATTAGCCGTTAGGCTTTTTTGGCTAAAGGTTGCAGGCTTCCCTTCTAGTGGCTTTGCTATCGTCAAACACACTAAAACTTGAGCATCTTCCCGACGACCCATCAAAATAAAATCCCCGTTAACGTGAACAGTCAGATGAAAAAATACTGTAGCATTTGCTAAAGGAAATTGTAGTACCCTTAATAAACTACAGTATACTTTAGAAAAGGTTTAAAAACACTGCAGTGAAATTCCTAGATACTAGTAAATAACACTAATTTAATTAGTATCAGTAATTTATGTGGACAAATATACCTCTATTGTATAGTAAAAAATGAAATCCACAGAACTTAGAAAAATTAAACAAATATAGGTCAGCTAACAATTATATGGCCCTAAGTTATCCATCTGTATGTAACGTTGTCATTTGTTACCTGCCTATTCATGTGATGAACTGCATTTGCATATGTTTTTAATGATGACAACAGCTGTTTTATACTTGCTCTATAACTGTTTGGCCTGTGCTACAAAACTTAAAACCTCTGTAGCACCAGTGCTGTTATGTACAAAAAAAGTTAACGTACAGCCAATAATAATTACTGCTTGCCTTGTTTGTTCTATAGCAATAATGGAGAGTGTTAACACATGTAGGTGGCCGCAGCAGACACTAGGTAAAGCGCTTATAAGCAAACTTGCCCAATAAGGATCCGAAACAATTATAATGATAACACTTCAATTGAAATATTTTTTTTTACCTTCGGACAAGTAATATTTGTACGTGACAATGCTTAATGTCAAGCCCTGCCCTTTGGAGTGTGGAAATGATATACCATATACAGATTTACAGGTTTGAGACCACAGTTATTTAGAATTGAATTAGATTCCCATCGGAGGTTCGAAAGTTGTCGTGTCACAGTAATCTGAGACTGCATGTCATCTATGAATAAAACCTGTCGTTCTGGTTTGAGTTTGTTTATCTTTAGTTTTGACGAGGTCATGGCGTGAATCTCATTCTGACAATTGTGTTTCATTGAGTTTTGTGGGAAATCGGTCTTATGAGGTGAAAGAGTTCAAGTAAAAATTCTGTCATTATTTACTTGCCCACATCTGTTTAACGAAAGAATGAGAATTCTGTTCGTACCAAATACCAAAGAATCACCACAAAATTAGTCCATATGACTCAACGTCTTCTGAAGTCAAGTGATGGCTCTGTGTGGAAAAATGAATGAAAATCTCTTTTTCTGATCTCACATTCAGATTCACAAAAAGAGCATCAAACATGACAAAATCTCCTTATGGGTTTGAAACGCTCAATAATGAAAGAACTTTTCTTTTCTTGGGTGCAGCTATTCATTCGCAGGCCTGTAAATAAGTTCAAAATAAAAGTCTCTCTGTGGTCAGGTTGTCGATTATTAAAAGACACGTGACTTAAACAGTGGAAGGGCGAACTGGCGCACACCAACCTCCATCAAAACATCCTGTTATGTGGCTGGACGTTATTGTTCTGGTCCGTGAACAGTTTCGCTTTTGCTAACATACAAAGACGTTTCATGTTATCCGTTCATGCAAATCACGCTGTTAAATTAAGCGCCTGGAACATTAGGAGGTCTCGGTGGAAGAAAGACACTTCCTGTTTATATGACAGAGTTTACAGAGGTCATCGACATGTAATGAAACTGCTCTTATTTATAAAGTTTTATGCAGAGTGAAAAACCTTCCTTACGCTTCATACGTGGAAGATAAGAGGCTCACTGTTGGAGTCGATGATTCTGGGGGAAGTGACCTCATTGTTCCAGGGTTCAGCTTGGCTGAAAGCGTTGTTCATCGTCCATCACTGGAGGAGAAGAGGAAATAGCCACTTTACTTTGCCTTGCCTGGCACTAATGGCTCTGTAGTACGTCATGCCCCACAAAATCAGATGCACTTTCTCTGTAAATAATGTATAACGCTGATCTTTCACATTCGCGGATTGGGCATAATAAAAGCAAGTTTAAAGAGGGCGTTTCTCGCTTGTTAGAGGTTGTCCTGCGCGATGTGGTTATTCAGTTTACGGTTGCTCTGCTCTTTGACTGAAGCGGTATCTTTAAACATACTGCAGTGGTTCAATCTGAAGAGTCTTGTTTAATCTCATTGAGCGAATAGAAAGGAATGAATGCAGAGCATTAAACGTTACTGTATTAAAGAAAGCTTTAGTTCACATATTTTTTAAGCTGTGTCATGGGTTTTGTGGGTGCAAGAAAGCTTTATTTTTAAATCCGTTTTTAACAGAGGAGCAATGTGAAAAAACCAGTCAGCTTTTGCTGTTGGTTTTCTAAAGCATATCATGTTAAAGTTGCATCTCTTCATCGATTCCTTTTAAAACATCGCTAATAAAATAAATACCGGAAACTGGCTAGTTTGCTTTGCTTACCTATCTTTAGTATGAAGGTACATTTTTTGGGTAGTTTTATATTTGACTGAACTATTCGTTTCAAATGTTAAAGTTCTCTTATACTTTACCCTCATGCCATCCCAGATTTATGTGACGTTTACATCTATTAAAATGCTGTCATTTTCTTAGGGGTCACAAGACATGCGAGAACTGACTTATTTGAGTTTACTGCACTGATCGGTGTGTATCGTATCATTCGCTAAATACGTTTAAATAGCAATCATTTTTGTCACAAACGTATTATTTCACTTAAGAAACATTTTGTTTGTTCATTTGGATTATGGATGGATGCGTTTAGCTATGTTGACCCCCATATAGAGCACTTCGAAAAAAACGTAAGCAATGCTGGTCCAGAAGAAATACCCGTTTCAGTTTTACGACGCAAACATTTGAACAAAATACAACCAACAGAATTCATTTGTAACGGTATCAAAATGTTGAACGAATGTAGTAAAGATTTAATTATATATGTAAGATTAAAAATAGACCAGTATTTACATCTTGCAAAGTGGTCTATAAGAAGATTACACTTTAATATTTTAATGTAAATGTATTCCTTTACCTCATATCTGTACTTCCGTATGTTTATTTTACTGTGAATCAGTTGGTGTGTCCCACAGTGTTTATATTTGTTGTTCTTTCCTTCCTCAGATGAAGCTCGTTCCAAAAAGTGTGGCATCTTGGTGCACTGCCTAGCAGGCATCAGTCGCTCGGTCACCGTCACGGTGGCGTACCTGATGCAGAAGCTCAACCTGTCGCTGAACGACGCCTACGACTTCGTCAAGCGCAAGAAGTCCAACATCTCGCCCAACTTCAACTTCATGGGGCAACTCTTGGACTTCGAGAGGACACTAGGGCTCAACAGCCCCTGAGACAACCGCTCGCCCAACGACCAGCTCTTCTTCACTACGCCAACCAATCACAACATGTTCCAGCTAGACACACTGGAGTCCACATGAAGGCCAGCAGAGGAAGCCGGGTGGGATCAGCCACCCTTTGAATGTTTATCTCTCATCTCCAGGGGAGTTTCTCACCTGGAGGAGCAGGCCAGCAGCAATGGCGAAGTGTGGAATGGACACGGGATAGCTTTTCACGCGGGTGTCGCTCTCGAAGGCGAACCCTTTGAAGCCCTGCAGCTATTTCGGTGGATTTTAATGCAGCTTTTCTTGCCTTTATGGAACTGACTGTTCTATTTTTGTCCCGGTTTGATAAAAAAGAGACTTTTGCACAGCGCTTGATACAAAGAGAGTAGAGCAGAACTGCCGTCTTGTGGCATGGATGCCTACGACCTCCCGTTTTTGAAGGGTGCCAATGTACTGACTGGTATTTTTGTTTCGTATTCGGAGAAAATCTGGCTCTGAGGAGTTTTTGTTTTCTCAAAGCAAAGACAAAAACACACCATCAAAGAGGTGCACAATACATTCAATACACGCAGTCTGTCCGTTTCTATATATTTGTATATTTCCTCACAAAGCTCGCAAACACAATTGTACACGCGTCGTGTAGTTCCTTTGAAACAAAAACAAACATTGTGACCCCTCCCCCCTCGGCAGGAACCTCTGGGGTTTTTTTCCTACATTTGCAATGACCTAATGCGTTTTGCACAGTGGTGAAGCCTTTCACTTCTTGGCACTTAAAACCGGTACTCCAACACACATAAAGAGACATTCAGAGGTCCCCGGAGCTGCCAGTTCTAGGCTGCGACGAGGCCGCGCAGCTGCACGCCGGCGAGGAACAACGCACTTACTCAAAGCTCATTGTTCTAGATCGACGCTTTCGGCCCTCGCTAGGAGTCCCAATTTCCTTTTTAAAAAGTGTTCGGTAGGGTTCATTCACCTTCTGGCCTTGGTGTTTCTGATTACAGTATGAATATATATTGTATTCATCTCTAAATAAGAGTATATCTATTCACTCTATGTATTTGGGCATGTGTTCCTCTCGAGTTGTCGGCAGATGAGCATCGAATGTTGAGAACTGTTTTTTTAACTACTATTGCTGCTACCACGTGGCGTCGCCGGTGGGGTGGTTAACAGTGTGTAGCGAGGGCGTTTCCGTGGAAACGAGCGATTGGACCCGAGCGGACAAGTGCTTGAGTTAACAGGGTTGCTTTAAGCTGGCCTTATATAACCTTTTTAATTCTTTCTTACTCTGACTGTTCAATACTATTTGTATCTCACTTTACAAGTCGTTGTATTCAAAAGCGCTTGTTCATTTTGAACGAAATCGATATGTAGTAATAATAGACGACTAATGGTCTTTAACGGGTCAGTCAAGGTTGTATTTGTTACTCTGCAATATACTCAACAACCCTTTGCAGTATTTTCTAGAAAATGGCCTCGGGTTTTTGATTCCTCTCATTTTTTTATACTAGAAATCCACAGGACTAACGCTTCGTTCGCTTTGAAACCGAAGTGGCTTTTCTCTCGGGGTGTCTAAAGTACAAGGCTTTGCATCGCGGGTACGTACGTGCTGGGTGAATTCATTTGGTTACGTAGCACTTCGCATTACGTCCGATTCGATATTCCACATAACGCTCTGTATGCCGACTCCTGTGGCCTTTTTGTGTGTCTGTATATCTATTTTGCGCAGATATGCAACAGCCGTCTTCATAAATCATTGTGGATGGCTATTTCTCGTGCTTGAAACGACTTTATCACCCAGTCTTAATAACACGACAGGATATTCTCAAGTCACCTTTCAACTCTTACACCCCGGGATCGAAAGGCACTTCGTTTCTGAGCTTTTTGGTTCATTTAAATGTAAATCTTGATTTCAAGCGGCTTCTTGTGGAGGAATGTTTGTATCTCTAACAGTGGGAAAGAGAAATCTGTAATGTTTTTCTCTGTTTGTATATTTGCCAGAACACAGGAACATGTTTTTCTGTGGATTTTTCTTGTAGCTACACGACAGTAAAGGACAGAGTGAATAAGGAAATGTATATCTTACCTCACTGAGGAATTTTTCAGGGATTTTTATTTGACAATGCGACGGCATCGTGTTACAGCTTCAAATGTCAAAGAGCTGTTTTATATGTGCTGTATAATTTTTTTTAAAGATACAATCTATATATGTGTATAATACTGGGCTTGGTAACCGGGCAGTTAAATTCTCTGGTTCATGAAGGATATAAAATTGTCCCTATGTATTGTATAGTATATGAAAACCAATACAAGACTTTGTACTGCAAATAAATATTGAATTATTTTTTGGTTATCTCGTCTACTTTGGGTTTTCATTCAAGTATTTTTGTCCTTGTTTCACACTATATCACTATTGAGTACCGCAGAGATGACTCATTTTTGTTTGCAAACCCCGGAAGTGCGTTAGCATTTTAAGATTTGCGGTTCCATCGCCCAAAGTCTATGGGTTTTTTCAATGGGTTTCTGGTAAATCGCCTGAAGTAAGGTTTGTGGCTAACAAAACAGCTAAATATTTTCACGTTTTAATCTATGACATAAAACACACCAGTTATAACCCACTTGTGATTTTTTTTAAACCTTTAATGTGTCTTTAAAACGGTGGTTGCTAACAAGATACTAAAAGCGACTACTTCCTTTGGCGGGAACGTTAGACGTGCATATAAATCTCACAAATAATGCAACATGGGCACAAATGTCTAAAATCATTGTTGGGGAGTCATTCACGGAGTAATTACTTACCAGGGAACACGTTTTTAATAAAGTTTGAAAAAGTTGTCGGTGGCTTGGTTGTGGTGACGTTGATATTAAGCGACTTTAAGTGTCGTCTGTTTATCGTGTTAGCTTTTTACTTCTGACGATTGTATTTCGGCTACAAAAATAGCAAATATTGTGTTAATCTGTAAAGATTATTTTGATAGACAAAACGTGTAAACGTCATAAACCGTTGTTAATCACAGAATTTATTTTTTGCGATCTTCCAAAAGTCGCATAGGCTTTCGGTCGAAGGAACCAGTGCGGCGCTTACTTCCAGGTTAGCCTACAAAAATACGTCATCTCTGAGCCTCTCCATACACCGCCCATCAATCTGTAAACTCTATTCCACTATTCTGTGTGCTATAAAAACGTATTATATTTATATTTACTCAGACGTAAATATCTTCTAACTGGCCCAAATGGCAGGCATTAGGATGTTTTCGCACCTAAAACCAGCGTCAGCTGAGAATGTATTGTTGGTTTTGTGTAGATCTCAGGTTTGCTGCTCTTCAGGGGGTGTTTTTTGCAAAATGAGTCTAACATGAGGTGGGACTTCCTCCCCCACCCGCTCTGAGGCGGTTTCCTGTTGCCTTGTGGTTAATTTCAGATACAGATGGTTTCTGAAGCATGTGATGGCACCACATCCGATTGCTCAAACTATCACTGCTCGGCTTGGCTTCCTCTCTCTCTAACCCATGTGCTCTGTTTTTTTTTTGAGAATGAGTAAAGGTTTCGCTCGGGTTCTGAAGGTCGATTTGCCACGCTGTCTAAGATCAGAGACCCGTTTGTTCTTTTGGTCTTCAAAGGTAGTCACAAATCTAGATGGTAGATATTTTTTTCTATAGGCCTATAAATATAATTTTCTAGATATTTTAATACTATTGTTCACACATATCACAAATAATCTGATCTATATAATTATGGTTTATAAATCCGTTTCTATACTGTGATGATAATATAGTAAATAATTCAGCACCCGTTTAAAGTTTCGACTTTAGGGCCACAATGGTTACAATATCTATCTCTCTCGCTCTCTCTAACCCCTACACTTGAATTTTAAATGCGATTTGTCGGCAAAAAATAGAAAACGCAAAACAAACAAAATGAAAGATGAGGGGTAACTGGGTCTCTAGGGTTCTCTGCGAAGTTGAATTCCTTCTAAATTTGCCAACCAATAGATGAGAGGAACAGGTGACTATAAGGCAACCAAAAGTATAAAAGTGTCTTTTCAGGATTAGATATTTTTGTGCAGGATCATCAGACTCAATATGAAGATCAAACGGATCTAATCTCCCAGGCAGCTTCTTGTTTGTGCCTAGAGGGTCAGGGGGCTGTTACAGTAGATCTGACTCAATCTGACTCAAAAATTTCAATCTGATGGGGGTGTGAGTGAGTGATAATGTACATGCAGAACATAGAGCTGTAGGAGTGAAGTTTCTTCGGGGTATTTCGACATTTCATGAAAACTCAGAAGAGAAATTCTGCATGGCTTGATATGAAGTTTGCGTGCTTAATAACAAACTCGCAAAATCCTCAAGGACTTTGAAATCTAGTGTCAAGTTTTGGTTTCTTGTATTTAGGTTTCTGTTTTCATCCTTGGTTCTCAGTTTTTATCATCATGCGTAGATTCTTTAATGTAGTGTATTCAAAATGTCCTTTTATATATGTTGCATTAACAGTACACTGATGATGATAATGATGATGTCACACTCTTCTGTTTTACCTAAATACATTTCTATTTACAATTTTCTCCAACATTCATTTCATATGTAATTTCATCAGCAGATTGTTTAAGGAAACTTCCTTCATATGTTTACATACATTTTTCTATTCACTTCCATTCATATGAATGTGGAAGAATATGTATCCAGACAAGGAAATAAGCCAATAACTGCTGACTTTATGGATCTTAAGTGGATGACACAATTTCAATACAGTTATCTGTCAGAACTCTGACTGAAGAACCAGCGGAATGGCATGACTGCTGACCAGAGCTTTTGTTGGTTAGGATCTCTGGTATTTCCAGCTCTAGATTTGACCACTGAACTCTGGGACATGCAAGCCAAACTTGATTGAGTGTTTCTACCAGAAAGCTGGTTATAAAAATGCTTCTCTTACATGTTACAATATAATTCTGCCCTAAATACCACTGGCATCATCTACCTCTCAAGCATCAACAGCTCTAGCTGAGAACATTTGTAGTTCTTAAAGGGACAGTTCACCTAAAAATGCAAATTATGTTCCAAACATGTGTGAATTTTGTTATCGATTAACACAAAAAATATATTTAGAAGAATGTTTGTATCCTAACAGTTGTGGAGCATTATTGACTTCCATAGGGGAAAACTGCTATGGTAGTCAATGGTGCCCCAGTACTATTTAGTTGCACATTCTTCTAAATATCTTCTTTTTTTGTTTAACAGAACAAAAAAATGTATACAGTTAAGATAACTTGAGGGGGACTAAATGATGACAGAATTCTCATTTTTAGGTGAACTGTCCCTTTAACTACAGTACAAAACATGCTCAGCCCACAATTATAACAGCCTGATCTCATATCTCAACATCTTAGCCCTAAACAGAGACATAGGAAAAAGTAAAGAAATAAGTTTGTAGAAATGTCAGAACAAAAATGTATAGAAATAAATGTATATATATTGTTTGGTTCCAAAACGCGATAAACGCCATTTAAAAAAAATGAGTTTCCGCCAAAATCAGTATTTTATCGGGTCGGTATTGAAAAGGCACTTTTTAATTTTACGCAAAATGCGATATCGGCCGTGTTATTCTGTCATGTTTTCTCCCTTTCTTTCCAAACCGCAATATACGCTAGTGTCACTTCTCTGCAGAATGCGATATATCCGCTCAACCAATCACAGCACTCCATTCCACGCGCTGTAAACAGTAATGGCGGCGCTCTGAATACAGTCGGCTCCTAGTTTCCCTGATCTACTTTGTACTTTGTGTTCAACAAACAAACAAAAAAAAGAATAATTTTGACGGCATTGATGAACCTGTGCTGGTTTCTGCGGTGGGGAAGAAACGTAAACCATTGAAATCTAATCATTTACGTGAGGAGATTAAGAAGATGAGGCACTAATTTATAGCATTAAAAAGATGACCCGTTGAATTCACTTTAGGAGCGATGAATGATTGAATGTGTTTTTAGTCCAGTGCCTGTATGTAAGATTAGTATTGTATTGAGTTCAGAGGCTGTCATATGTGGATCAACTCACTTTGTTGTGTATTTCAACAGTTTCAATATGAAAAATAACTTTTATATTGATTCAATGTATTTATTGCATTTGAAAAAAATGTTATGGATTCATTGCATTTTGGGGTAAAAATTATCAGTTTTTATAATAAATCTTTTAAAATCAAAATCTGGATTTGAATTTTTATGTAACTAGAACCTAAAGATGCTATGTGAAACTTTGAAACAGGAAATAGTGGTTTTCATCTTGCCACTTTCTTTGTAAAGAAAACACATTTTTACTAAAATTAATCAAAATGGATTTATAGCGTTTTGGAACCAAACTCTTCATATGGAGAATTTAAAAAATACATGATTACTGTTTACAGTTAACTGATCAGCAAAATTATACAGAAAGCAGTGCAGCCAAGAAGTCCGAAGTTATATTGTTTGCTGTGTTAAATGGCAGATACTACATCCATTATTTTTATGTGTGATAATGATTTTGAGTTTCTGGACAAACAAAAGTATAGGATCTGGCATGGGGCTCAAATTGCAGCCCATGATCATTGCAGATTCCCACCACTTTCCATCTATGGCTGTGGTCATCATGCTTGAGCATAAGGCCGAACCAGAGCTGTGTCTTGTCAGTCAGGTGTGTTCAGGAGCCTGAAGATGAGACATGAGACAAAACAAGCCGATGTTAGTGTAGAGGTCACTCTCGTGTGTAAAATGTATGTCATGAATGTATGTTATGACAGAAGTTTGGTTGAGATGACTCCTGCAGTATAAACATGTTTTTGCAGTTAATAAAGATAATGTGTGGCTAAAGATTCATTCATAAATTTTGATGACTTACCTTTGAGTGTGTCACTGAATTTCCCTCAACCATTAAGTCAAAGTCAGACCTGCAGTGGTTTAGAGCTGTTTGGCTTATGATTCGCCTGAAACAGAGACATGTCTATATAAGTACTATAAGAACACACACAACTTCCATTTCCAAAATGATTTTCACTGTAAATTGCTATCATTTTAATGTGGAAAGGATATCAACTTCAAAAATGAATATATCACCTTTAAAACATTAAGTATGACACAGTTGAAAGTGACCTATTAGTCAGATATGGTGACCCATACCCGAAATGTGACCTCTGCATTTAACCCATCCAGTGAGTAGTGAACACACGCGCACAGCAAGTGGTGAACACATGTACACCCGGAGCAGTGGGGAGCTATCACTGCAGCGCCCAGGGAGCAAGTAGGGGTTGGTGCCTTGCTCAAGGGCACCTCAGTCGCCCTGGGAATCGAACCGGCAACCTTCTTGTCACAAGTCCGACTCTCTAACCATTAGGCCACGACTGCCCCATAAAGTTGTCAGACTTCTGAGCTGAACCGATGGTTAGCACCGCGAGAAATACCCGTCTCTTCCAAGTTCACTCCCAGCACAAGGTCACATACGAAACTCTGATATATCAATAAATAAACCTAAATACATGTTGTACCACATACTGTTGAAGAAACATCAAGATGATATGCATGAAAATATTTTAGAAAAATGGTTTATGGAAGTTTATCAACCAGTAGAAGTAAATAATGATTGATGCTAGGATAATATTGTTAATGTAATATTTTTTTAAATGTTAAGTAGAGTATATACATTTTAACTATCCTAAATAAACCCATAAATTATATAACCATAGAATATCTTCAATAATTAAAAAAACATAAAATAGATCATTTTGACCCATACAATGTATTTTTGGCTTTAACTAAAAATGTTCCTGTGCTACTTAATGCTGGTTTTGTGATCCAGGATCACATAATGTATAGGCCTGATGTGGGCTGTATAAATCACTTCTCCAAATCTTACAACATAACACTTGCATTTTTGAACATTTTACCCCTGATTCTTTATGAGTCTTATACAACTTTCAGTTGTTTCAGTCCATCATCTGTTGTCTCTCAATTGTAAACAGGTTATCACCTACTCTATTGTCTACCATCACCACACTTGAGCAGATGTCTTGTTTCTGGCATTGTTTCAAACAACTGACAGGATCTTTGCCTTTTTCACACTGTCTGAGCTGATTTTAGAGGAAAATCTGTGGATTAGATACAGCACGTTCCTAATGGTAGCTAAAATCATCATTACATTACCTTCATTATAAAATAATAAGAGAGACGACAGGCATGTGAATTCATCAGAAAGCTTCAGAGATTCTGAGGAACTCAAATTCTAAGAACTACTTTGTATTTAACACTAAAGAATCCTTGTGTCCATTCGACTTTGATCAATGATAATAGGCCAGTCTCAGACTGTTGGGGAAGATGGGTCGCTTCCACGACAATCTCTTTCATTGGAAAGAGCTGCTTAATGAATAAATGTACATGTAAAGAGGACATCTAGGTGTCCTCTTTACATGTACATTTATTCATTAAGCAGCTTTTATCCAAAGTGACACTCACGAGTGTGGAATATTACGACTGAGGTGATTCATCATAAGGAGACGTAACATCATGCAGTACAAGCATTGAGACAGCTCTTTCAGAGGTAGTTAATAACCAGCTCTTTTCTTCTGACTCTTTCTTCTGGCTCTTGATATTGTTCCTCTTCTGGCCGCTAGCTCAACGTTTGATACGTCTGCCTTACATACCTCCTCACTTCTTATTCAGAAATACAAATCCTCCATTGCCCTTGTTTGGTGTATTTAAGGGATTCATTTTCATCCCTTTTATTATTAAATTAGCATGTTTCCTAGTGGACAAGTAGGACAACGTTGTTGCCCCAGTTTCTGTTGTATGCTGATGATATCTACATCTCACACTGTGTCGTTGCGATTTTTAAACAGTAAATCATATATTTAACCATGTTATCATTTAGCCAAACAAGTCTTAGCTCATAAAAATAGACTTGCTCGTCTTTCCTAGACTTCCGATTCTTTTCTTGTCAGACTTATTTTATACTAGCAGTAATTAATGGTTGATACATTAGTATGTGTGAGAGAAACTGGCTTGTTTAACTTACTACAAAGACACTTCTGTACAGTTGAATTCACACCATGCGTATAAACAAATAGAAAGCCGCTCTGCCTGTTAATTAAAGCAAAACGCTGAAGTCGTAACATCAAAATATTGTTTAAAAAGTGCTAAAAATAATTTCTTCTTAACGGTCCTGTGTATTTTTTATCTATTGACAGAAGTGCAATATAATATATATGTTTTCAGAGGTGTATAAAGACCTTACATAATGAAGCGTTATGTTCTTCTTACCTTAGAATGAACTATTTCTATCTACATACACCGCGCGTCCCCTTGCATGGAATTCACCATGTTGTTTCTACAGTAGCCCTAAACGGACAAACTGCACTACAGAACGTGTTTCATAAATACGTTATCTCATTCAGCAAAGAAGAGAAAATGTGACGAGATGTTAGCCCTGTGTCATGTTAGTTGAGCTGTTCATTGCAATTCGCAACCTCACCAGTAGATGCTGCTAAATTTCATACACTGGACCTTTAAACTGTCAATGTCAAATAATAGATATTCAAAAATGTTTCGGTTGACTTTAATGCCATTTGATGGTGAGAACCATTGGTTCATCTTGGTTCATCACGTGACCAAATATGTCTGATGTCAAACTGTGTTCAGGTGCCATTTGTTTGTGTTGCCCCTTTCAAAGTGTTGAATAAAAAGAACAAATATCAAATTAAAAATAGGATTTGTTGCTTGAAATCTTTTATGCAAGACTTGAACTGTAGAACACGAGTCATATGAACTACTTTTATAATGCCTGTTAGTCCTGTATCACTTTCAATGAATGGAAAAATGGGCACAATTATTATATATATTATATATATATATTTTTTTTTTAAGGTCATATGGCTTTGAATATGTGAGTAATGGCTGAATAACAAGGAAGGAATAATGTACATCCAGCTGGTTGTTATTGCAGAATAAACTGCTACTTGTTATTTACTGGACATTAAATATTTATTTGAAATATTTTATTAGCTCATTTGTAACAAATACAAACCATCAAGCCAATGCAAGATATACAAGTAAAAAAACATTTTATCCATTCAGTTAAACCATTTGTAAAATATTTGAGTAATTGGGCATAACAGACCCTGGATTGTTACAACTGGCCAATCAGAATGAAGTATTAAGTATTCTAGAGTGCCGTGTAACAATTTGGGGTAAATGAATATGAACATGAAGCCACGGAGCAAAACCAAAGTGAGAATAAATTTGAGTTACAATAACCACAAGCGAAACTAACTTGTTTGACACAGAACCACAATTCTCATGTTTTATTGACGTTAAGCGCCCCACTTTAAACTACGACCTTGTAAAGGTCAATAAAACACAAAATGCAGCTTTACCAAGACCTAATTCTTTGTTCACAACAAGCTTTCTCAATATCTCAGCAGCAAAACGAAGTCAATCCCACGCAAACACAGAAAATTGGAATTAGGCCCGAGCTGTTTGGCAATCTATTCAGTATTCTGGAGCCTATATACTCAATGAGTCATGGAACATTTCACGAGACTGTGTAGCATAGGATCTTGTTCCGACACTGTAGATTATATTCAGAGCGACGTTCGTGTTGTGGTTTTCTGATCCTGTCGCTGAAATGTTTGCCGTTGGATTTACATAACAATGTTGCAAAGCACCACATGGGGAGTATCAGGAATCTCATCATTTGCTTTCTGAGCCTGTGGTGCTGTCTCTAATTATGTCCCTAATGAAGAATGTCCTAAATGATCCATGACTGAAACTGTATTTTCCTTTGGATGGCACGGTGCAGTCGAAGAAGTTGCAGGTTTCTTGCAGCATCCTTTTAAAATATAGCAGTTAGTTTCAGTGTGTTAAATTGACTGAGCAATGCGTCCACAAGATCTCTGCTGCTCTACCTCAATGCGCCGTTCACATTTGATTTGGCAGCAGCAACCACGGCAGGTGTTAATTGGTCAGATTTAGAGCTATGTCCAGGAGCCCCGAAGTACCACAAGTGTCCATACCGTCCCTAGACCGTATCCCTGCATGGCACAAATTAAAAGATTGAAGGAAATGATCCCCCAACCTCTGCCCTTGAAGAAATGGTCCATTTTAATAAGTTCATGAGTTCAGAGATGTTGGACTGGATATTTAAGTTGCTTTTGTCCATGCAAATTAAATTGAAGGGGCTGTCAATTTCCAAAAATGACAATTGAATACCATTACATAAGTTAAACAGTAGAACAACAATTTACATTTAACCCACACATTGTCAGAAGAAATGAAGAAACTTCCAATGATAATAAAGTTAACAAGATACACCACTGCCATTACTATGAATGGGGACGCTCAATATGGCCACCCTAGTGAAGAAAGTCCCATCTTCCAGTTAAAACAGGCAATTGTTAATCGATAAAAACTGTTGATTTTTCAGGCCAGGTCTCGTGAGGCACAAAGCAACCTCAAATTTTTGAGCAATTCAAGCTGAGGAAAGAAAAATGTACATATGGAACAGTCAATGTCAGATTTAATTGTTTGTCAGAAATATGCTATTTTAGAAATATCTGTCCTCCCCCATTCAAGTACATAGGACTGAAAAGATTGAAATCAGTATTGGGCAAGTTACTCTGAAAAAGTATTTAATTACTTATTACTAATTACTTTCTATATCCTATATCAACCTTGATTAGTTAAGTGATTCAAGGATAGACATGAAACAACTCTTAATTCATTCAAATGAATAATATAAAACTACATAAAGTAGTATTATTAACTGACCAAAGTATTACAAATGTGAGAATTATACATTAAAGCACAGATTTTAAAATTAGACTTTGAATTTTGATGTCAATCCGCTATTGCACACACATATCACAAGTAACTGTAATTAAATTAAAGAACAAATTTAAGTAATCCCTTACTTTACTTTTCAAGGGAAAAGTTATCAAATTACAGTAACTAATTACTAGTAACTAGTTACACCCAACACTGGTTGAAATGATTTCCTAGAGATGTTACAAACAAACTTTGATTCAGCCCACTAGTTGTATGAACGAGTCTGACAGTTTCATCTACTTTAATTGTTTGAAATGACAAAATAAATTATTACAAAGTTTTTCTATATGGAGGAACTTTTGCCACATAAAAAAATCTGCTTAGTACACGGCGACACCGACAACCCAAAGCAAAACGTGTCAGAGCTGTGAAGCGCTACAGTCTCTGTGATATCTGACTCATGTTTACACGTTGCATTTGGTGACAGCCACAATTTATTTCAACATCAGCTTGAAAATAATTTAGCACAAGATGCTTCTGGCAAAAAAAAACATTTTTGTTTGAAGTTTTCGAAAAGATGTAAAGAAAACTGAGATACAAGAATATGTGGTTTTCAAAGTGTTAGACTTTGGTCTGTGGCCAAGAGGGGAAATTACTGGAAGTATAAGGACCTTTACACTTTAGAAACTGCCCACAAATGAATACAGTACATTGAAATTGACTATTGTAATCTGGGATGTCTAGCTCAGTAGAATTTCTCTCAAGAACGTAAATGTCTATTCTACTAATGTTACTTGCCATTTAATAGCATATGGTTTTGGGATTATATGAGGGTAATTATATTGGCGAAATGCTATTTTTGGCGGAACTATTCCTTTAACCTGATGTTACTTGAATAGACGCTGAAAGCAGTCTAATGGAGTTTAGCAGTGATAAATGCCCTTCAGCTACAGCAGAAATTCTCTTCCTCTTACAACACATCACACTTTAAAACTCTCTCTGTTATGCAACACGCGTAGGCGTTCTTGAAGAAGCAGCTTCTTAACCGAGAGCTTCATTCATCTTTTTTCCAACCTGTTCATCCGGTTGTTTCTGGGTTGATGAAGTCACATTATTCATGTAAACATAATAATCATATGTCCTATTCACACACGAGACATCATAATTCAAGTGTTCAAGCCTGTTTTAATGCTTATAAACAACGCAGAGTTAAATGTTTATATGTGCTTTTTAGGCCAAGTCAATGATCACTTCACATTCTTCTTGAATAATTCAACAGTTTTTTTTACAGCATATGTATTAATTATGAAAAATGAGATATAGTGATATAATATCAATCATATTAAAAAATAAGTTACCTGGTTGCCTTAAAATTTTGAGTTAATTCAACTTAAAAATATTAGTTAACTCAATGAATTTGATGCAAACTCGTTGTGTTGTCTAATATTTTTAATTTGTTACAGTATATCATAAAAGGTAAGTCCATCTGAAGAGTCAGTTCACATGAACAACTAGTCCGAAATACAGTATGTTTCCATATATGATCATACAGCTGATGCTGATTACTCCATTAGAGATTTGACTTATTCCAGACATTTGTATGATTTTATATGTCTGGCTATAATAAATCATTTATTTAACCATTCTGTTTGTCAGCTGTGTCCTTTTTGTTTATGTTGTATGCCAAGATTCATTTGGTAAACCAATCATCTCCTCTCCATTCATCTGTATAACATATACAAGCAATATCAGACAAACAAATACTGTTGTTCTGAATATCCCCATGGCTTCAGGCAACAGCTGAGTTGATTTTCACTACAAATCATGTCAGTTTTATAATATACAATGCACATTGTGTCAAAAAAAAGCTTTTTAGAAACATACAGTGCTAGTACATGTGTTTTAAAGGGACAGTTCGCCCAAAAATGGTTGTTCTTTGTTCTAATAAACACAAAGTAAGATATATATAGTAACCAAACAGATCTCATCCCCCATTTACTGCCATAGTGGGGAAAATAAATACCGTTGTAGTCAATGGGGGATGAGATCTGTTTGGTAACTGACATTCTTCTAAATATCTTCCTTTTTGTTTGTCAGAACGATGAAATTTATACAGGTTTGGAATAATTTGAGAGTGAGTAAATGATGACAGAATTTTCATTTTTGGGTGAACTGTCCCTTTAATTTCATGAGGTCCTCACTTAGCAGTTTTAAGACAATCACCTGATTCATTTGCATTACATAACTGTCTAATATACATAATTTAATAATGTGATTATTACCTGTATTTTATCAAATACACAATGACTACATAAATAATATGATACAATATAGATAACGATCATATTAACTCTGGATTCCCATTTTTATTTATTGTTCAGTACCTAAACAAGGTCCTGCCACAGGCATAAACATAACCACAACAAATACACAGCGTTGTGTAGGGAAGAACCTTTGCTATGATGCTATGAGGTTGGGTCCTATACAGTGAGGAAACTAGGCTCTCCCCATCCCGGGTTACATAAAACTGGCATGTCTGGGTAAGACAACGCCTGTCAGAAACAATACAAGGTGAGGCATGTTTTCAGGTTCTCGGGCTTGCACACCTCCACGACCGATGACGATACCTTTTGTTTCTTAATGACGGTCTGTAGAGACGTGCCTCTGTTGGGCCACATCATAACACGATGTTGGGACCTGTACACCAAATGTTGATGATCCATTTTTATGGTGATCTATTATTGTGATAAAATCTATTTCAGATAAACCAAACGGCATGTAACAACAAATCAAACACTGATTGGTTGATTTAAATAAACCAGACGGGCACGCACAAGTGGGAGGATCTTGTTCAAATTCCTTTTTGAAAATGCATTTCAGCCTGAACGGTCTGATCACATTTCAGTTTTTTTGGGCTGTGACGTGTATGTCATTTCATACAGAAAGTGCAGTACAGTCCACGGCTGTGTCTTACTTCACTCGTTTTTACTCACAAGCAGCATTCACTATATCGAGCGGTGAATGATCGAACAAGTGTGTGCACATGTATTAAAGCTCCAGCTGAAGTCTTACCTCAGGTGGTTTTTATTTCACACTGATTAGATCCCAACACCATTACTGGTCAGTCGACCAACAAGCCTCCTGACTCCATTCGCATTCGAGCAGTTTTTCTGCTTGAGTTCAGACACTGAAATGGATAGACACGACCGCTGAGATGGAAATCTACACCTTGACTACTTTCTATGCTACAAGAATGCATGCATTTGTTTAATTAATCTCAGATGGCTTGCTGGTTTAGTTGGTCTCAGTTCAGTCAAGATGCCATTTAGCTGATTTTGCTGGTCGGTCAGGAAACCAGCAAAATAGACCAATTTCACCAAGCCTTGACCTTAACTAGTGGCAGCTGGCAACTATTTAACAAAAATATGTTTTGGGAACACTTGCGAACATCCCCATTAAATTTTGAAATTGTTTTTTTCTGAATGTTTACACTCCACTAACTCCACTAAGTAAAAAGAATGTTTTATACCAATGTTTTTGTGACTTAGAATGTTTAATCACATTTATTACACGGCTCGTTGGAATGCTAGATTCTGATTGGCCAGTTGCAGATTGTTATTCCCAGATAACAGCCGCTCAAAACTAATAACACACGTTTTTTTTGACAAATTAAAATATGTCTTTTAATAACATATATGACATATTGCCTGTTCGTGACATTTGAACATCATTTCTTACCTTAAAATCGAAAGTAAACGGCTTTTCCTCGCAGAAAAGGTCTGCAATCAGTAAAAATGAGCTAATAAAATATTTCTAATTCACATTTCATGTCCATTTTTTTCTCATGTGCCAAGTAGCCGTGTAATAAACAGGATAATGTACAAGCAGGTGTCATGGCTCTGCTTCCTTAGTCATGTTTTTCTTGGTCCTGTAGCAGAGTCATGACAAAGCCTTTGGTTATGTGTGGAGAGAAACATATTATTGTCCTTTTGACAATAATATACGTTCTCTCCAGTGTCTCGTCTCTGTTCCCGCCATCTCGTTTCCTTGTTATCCTTCCCTGAGTGTTTGATTAATCACACCTGCCCCGTGTCGTTATCCCTCGTTTGTCTTTCCCTTTAAATACCCTCTTGTTTCTTTGTCTTGTGCGTGTGGATTGTATCGTGTACTATGTCTGTAGTTTGTGTACTTCAGTCCTTGTGTGCCTTGTTTGTTCCAGATCCTGTTCCCCGTCTAGTTTGGTATTGTTTATTTTATTCTTGTAATTTTGACCGTGTTCATTTTGCCCCCTCGTGGGAAGTCTTGTTTTCTGTTATACATATATATATGTTCTTAGTTTAGTTTTGCCCCACCGTGGGTTTTTTGTTTCTGTGTTGTTTTTTCAATAAATATCTGTTAACCCTGTCATTGCCGTTGCCTGCCTGCATTTGGGTTCTCTGCACCTCATCCGTGACAGAATCCACACGCCAGAATTGAACCCAGCAGGCAATGGAGGCAAGGCGATCCAGGCAGGCTCATCTCCTCTGCGGTCTGCGACAGGGCTACTCTGACGTCTTGGAGTTTGCCGACTGATTCTTCGAGACTGCAGGGGAGATGGTCCATGATGAGGTGGAGCAGATGGCTATGTTCAACGGCGGTCTGAACGAACCACTGTCACGGGCAGAAATGAGGATGCTGAGACCGCTGGGCTTCACGGACATGATCAGGTACGCCATGAATCGGCCGGAGCCCAGGGTCTCAGTCCAGCCCAGTCTTCCCCACTGCCTGTGATCCCGGAGGATCGTGCCATCCAGATCGGAGTCGTGGGCATCACCTCACCACCCGCCTCACCCCTCGCAGTCTCTCGACCACCAGCTAGCCTCCGTGGTAGGCGTGGACGGAGGGAGTCGTGGGACTCCCCGTCCGACTCCAACACAGAGCTAGTCGTCTCCCCCACTGCTTCCCTGCAGCCGGCCACACGTTCTGTGGGCCGGTCGAAGAAGAAGCCGAGGAGGGGGGCACCACCCAGTCCGGTGGTGCAGCCGGCGTCCAGTCCGGTGGTGCAGCCGGCGTCCAGTCCGGTGCAGCCGGCGTCCAGTCCTGTGTCCAGGCCGATGGTCCAGTCCTGTGTCCAGGCCGATGGTCCAGTCCTGTGTCCAGGCCGATGGTCCAGTCCTGTGTCCAGGCCGATGGTCCAGCCCTGTGTCCAGGCCGATGATCCAGCCGACGTCCAGTCTTGTGTCCAGTCTTGTGTCCAGCCCTGTGTCCAGTCCGGTGCAGCCGGTATCCAGTCCGGTGCAGCCGGCGGTGCAGCCGGCGGTGCAGCCGGCGGTGCAGCCGGCGGTGCAGCCGGCATCCAGTCCGGCGGTCCAGCCGGCATCAAGCCCTGTCCAGCCGGCCTTCCAGCCGGCATCAAGCCCTGTCCAGCCGGCGTCAAGCCCTGCCCAGCCGGCCTTCCAGCCGGTCCCCAGTCCGGCAGCCAAGCCCCAGTCCGGCAGCCAAGCCGGCCCCTGGGAAACTCCCAAGGCCAAAGACTGTCCCCCCAGGACTTCCCCTAAGTCCCCCAGGACTCCGCGCCCACGAGCGCAGCCGGGGACTGGGACTTCTCCCCATGCCCATGGACTGTCCCCTATGGGCCCTGCTTTGGTCCCTCCCCCCTCCCATGTTTGTTGTTTTTATTGTCTCACCCAAGTCCCCTTGTTATTTTGTCTTGTCTGCCTCTTATTCTGTTCTCCATGTTTTGTCTGGTCTTGTCTTTGTCTGTCTTCCTTGTCTTGTCCGTCTACCCCTTGGTGAGCACCTGGAGGTGCTCATTAAAGGGGGGGGCTTCTATCATGGCTCTGCTTCCTTAGTCATGTTTTTCTTGGTCCTGTAG
This sequence comes from Triplophysa rosa, assembly GCF_024868665.1. NCBI lineage: Eukaryota > Metazoa > Chordata > Actinopteri > Cypriniformes > Nemacheilidae > Triplophysa > Triplophysa rosa. Next base: position 3,696,696 of record NC_079909.1, on the reverse strand, counting down.
CAGAGTCATGACAAAGCCTTTGGTTATGTGTGGAGAGAAACATATTATTGTCCTTTTGACAATAATATACGTTCTCTCCAGTGTCTCGTCTCTGTTCCCGCCATCTCGTTTCCTTGTTATCCTTCCCTGAGTGTTTGATTAATCACACCTGCCCCGTGTCGTTATCCCTCGTTTGTCTTTCCCTTTAAATACCCTCTTGTTTCTTTGTCTTGTGCGTGTGGATTGTATCGTGTACTATGTCTGTAGTTTGTGTACTTCGGTCCTTGTGTGCCTTGTTTGTTCCAGATCCTGTTCCCCGTCTAGTTTGGTATTGTTTATTTTATTCTTGTAATTTTGACCGTGTTCATTTTGCCCCCTCGTGGGAAGTCTTGTTTTCTGTTATACATATATATATGTTCTTAGTTTAGTTTTGCCCCACCGTGGGTTTTTTGTTTCTGTGTTGTTTTTTTCAATAAATATCTGTTAACCCCGTCATTGCCGTTGCCTGCCTGCATTTGGGTTCTCTGCACCTCATCCGTGACCGCAGGTCCTGATCACACTGTCGGGGATTATTTCTGCAATAACAACCGGCTGTCTGTACATTATCCCTTATGTAACGTCAATAAAATGTTCTTTTAACCTTTCTGCAACGTTACATTTTTGATATTGTTGAGATCACTTTTAGAGAATGGGCTATCATGACTGTATGACTAATGTGAATGTTTTCCAACAAATTTCTTTCAAATAAACAAAAGACAATCATCTACCATTGGAAAATGGTTTTTCTCTCTCTCTCTCTCTCTCTCGACCTCAGCATGTGGAAAAAAACAGAGTCGGGCAGCTGGGCAGATAAGGCTGCTGTGTATCCGGTGGCCAGTTAAAGTTTAACAGGTAATTGCAAAAGCCCTCGCTCTGCTCTTAACAACAGAGGTGTGTTTGTGTGGAGACATCTATTAAATCACAATACATCTATGATACACCGCAGATGGACAATGTGGGTAAGCAAAAGCAGATAAACATTGTGATTGTATCTATATTCCTATATGTTGAGATACAATGTCAGTGCTCATGCCATTGGTGACGACAAATGAGTAAATGAGGTCACATATGGATTAATATTTTACACAAGTGTGGTACACTCACACAGTACTCACAAAACCACGTATGCATGCAGTTACAGAGTTTGGTGTCGGCAGATTTTACAAGCTTTGGTTGTGTGTAGAGCTGATAGGGCAGTGTAAATATCTAGCTAGAAACTCTGTTGACACAGTTTTAATGCTATTGTCTTTATCTTTGTAGCAATAACCTATTGACAATGGCCTGACTTATGCCGAGCCAAGATTGAGGACTTGTTAAACGCTCTGTTGCCAAGTAGTCACATACAGCGAATTATAAGCGATAATTCACCTCAAACGTTTAAATGCTTCTGAGAAAAATAGAGATTGAGTAAATGATGGCAGAATTTTCATTTTTGGGTGAACTATCACTTTAACAGGTTTGGGGAAGACAAGACATGTTCTGTTACTCACCCTCATGCTGTTTCAAACCTGTATGACTTTCTTTCTTCTACACAACAGAAAAGAAGATATTATAAAGAATGTAGATAACCAAACAATATCAGACCCCTTTGACTTCAATTATAAAAATATATTATCTCAAAATATGTTAAACATATATAACACTAGAACCACCACGTTTTTCAAATGTACATAACAGATTTTCAATAAAATATCCAAGTCTCCCAGCCATTGACTTTTACTAAAATTGTGTTATTTACAATCCCTTGTTGTTAAAAATTGTTTAGATAAAACCAGATTAAAAAGCGGGGCATTTACCTCATTCCTTTATTTTTTATGATTACCCCATGTTCTGTTCTCTTGTCCGACTTATAAATGATATAACTAAACAAATGAATAATTATTTAGGTGAAACTGTGCACTTGAATTTGTCATTGCATCAATTATTATACCGCTAAGAAAAGTGATTATCTTACTTTAGCTTTGAACATACTGTAAAACATAGTTGCTGGCTAAAAATCATCATTTCATGTCTCTATACATTAAGTTGTGATGACAGTCACATAAAACAGTGACATGTCTTTTAGCAATATCAAAATAATATTCATGTGCATGCGTAAATTTTACCCGCTGGCGGTTTTAGGCATACAGTGAACTCTGGCGGTTGTAGTGTTAAGGGCTGGCAAGAGAAGAATGATCTCGAGTAGTAGACCAGAATTTCACAGAAACAAAAAGCGACCATCTAGGTTACCCTATAGCAACGAAATCACCCCCTTACATTAAGGGCCCTAAACAGAAAATGACCAATGATGCACCATCAATAAAAAATCTAAAAATGTAGTTTTAAGATTATGGAGAACGTTCAGGAAAGCACAGTTGTTACAAATACAAACCATTTCGTCCCTTCCAGAGCATCATTCTCTGCCCCAATCCCGAATCAATTTGTTTCCCTGCTTGGCTGTAATCCTCATTTATGAGGCTATTTTCATAATGCGTGTGTGGTAGCACATCCGGCTTTTCACTCTGAGCTGAAGAGTGATATTCAGATTAAACCCAGGGGTCAGGACGGGGAACCACACTCTAATACTCACAGGAAGAGAGAACACGATGGACAAAAGCTTTACAGCAGAATACAACAAATGATGTTGTGCAGCTCAATGTGGCACGTACACAACAATTACATCATAGACTCAAAAAAAACCTGTTTGTTTGACACATATTCAATATAGTATAAAGACACTCACTCCCTGACAACAGCCACAAACACAGAGATACAGATCAAACGGTAAAACATAAAGGTCATCGAATCGTATCCTTTTTGCTCAGCAATACAATGAGTACTATAAATTTGTCAAGATTAATTGCTTGTGTTGCAGTGGAAAGAAGCCAGTTCTTATTCATGCAAAATGAAGGGTACACAGTGTCCTATATTGGATTTAAATTCGCATTGGACTCTCAGATAGACTCTGAACATGTCGATACTGAAATTGTTTGCAAAAGGTCAATTTTAGTAGCTGTTCAATCTATTTAGGGTAAGGTCATGTTTGCCGTCTAATGACACATTTACCTTTAGATCAAGGAAGGGTTTTTATTGGGTATGCAAAGAATGATTCTGTATTATATTCATAACATTGGAGATATTGGCACTTTTTAAAACCATAGCGAGGTGCCTTGTTACTTTTTAAGGAGCACATTTAAAAGAAAGACACCAAACAACAGATACAAAAACTTTACTTAAAAACAACAATTGTCTGTACATCGTCTTGATTTGTTCTGAAAAGTCAACATTCAGCAAAGAGAGAATCATATAACCCACACATAGCAGTGACAACGGTCTCCAATTAGCTCATATTATCCCTATTTAACCTCTCAAATGGCAGAGAGAAAGGAGGAGTGATCTCATGTGTGAATCTCGGGGGCTGGATTAGTGGCCATTATAGTGATTACATTTTGCTGGCAGTCCCACTGATCTTCTCCCCTCTGCCATCAGAGCGCTCAAGTTCCCCACCGGGAGAATAGACGATTATCCTGCGGGTAGATAGATGGCATTCTGCACTGTCACATATTGCAGGATGATGACAGGTTGAAGTCCGCAAAGTGTAAATATGCTTTGGGTTGATTCATGTGAGATGTAGCATTGCAGTTTATTTAGTGACATCAAGCGATGCCTTTCAGCATCAGCAAAAGAAAGATCGGAGTTGAGCAGTGTTCTTGAAATGATAGAAGGCAATTTTTGTAAGTTAGTGTATGTTTAATATGTGCATCAAATGATAATTGAGGATCAAAAATAACACCAAGATTCCACACCTGTGGAGTGAGAATAACCATATTGGAATCGACGATCAAAGTAATATCATCAGCCTTACAAGTAGCCGCTACTGTGCCAATAAGCACCAGCTCTGTCTTGGAGCCATTCAGTTTCTGAAATTTTCTGCATCCAATTTGGGATCTCATCTAAACAATCATTCAGGGTAGCTAATGTGCTACAGACATCAGGGCTGTATATATTCTGAAAACAATCAGCCCCAACACTGAGCCCTGAGGAACACCTTGACAAACAGGCACAGTACCAGCTTTGTGATCTCAGAGTCTAGCAAACTGGGCTCGGTCAGTCAAATAAGATCGAAACCAGCCGAGGACTGTCCCAAAGAGACCCACCCAATTTTGCAGCCTAACCAATAACAGAATGGCAAACCAAAACGCTGCATACACCAGTATCGGCAAATGTAAGAAGATCATTAACAACCCTTCCTGGGGCTGTTTCTGTGCTATGCCCTATGAAGTACTACTATGAAGTAGTTCTCAATCATTAACACACCTCTGTCTTAGCAACACTTATCTACCAGATTATTTCTAGAGTCCAAAATTGAATTTGTATTTACTCTTTAGCAATATGTGATAACATATAGAAAACATTATAGACCTCATCAGCTTGATTCATGAATATTAATTAGGCGTTTTAATGCTCATCCAGTAATTCTTGCTGACCATCTTCTGCTTGGTCTTAAAGTAATTGCGTTATACCACTGACAACATGGCAACAGATGTAATAATCATAACTGCAATCAAAATGTTTAACCTAGTATTTGTCTCAACTGAACTGAACTGAACTGACTCATTGTCATTATAAATTAAAAGTGAGTCTGCAAAACGTATTCTCTGAATCCAATCTGACATAAAGCAGGTGAAACACAGTCAAGAAGGTGTATAAAATCACTAGTTACACAGGTTTATTCAGTGAAAATTGGTTCGGTTTACACAGAACTGTGACCTTCCAAGCACCCCTACCACATACTGTCCACCGATGTATGACTTCAATTCCCACCCACAGTGTTCACCGTCATCCACAGTGTTTTTGAAATCAATCCACCAATGACTTACATTTACGGAAGTGTTTTAACATGAATAAAATTACAAAGAATCCACGTTACTGAGAGTGAATTTCCTCAAAATACACCAAACCTGCGTGCCATGCAGTTTTTTGATGCCTTCACATCACTCCCATCCAGACATTAGTAATCTTCAGGAGGAAGGAAGCTGGTGTCATGTTTTTGCTGAGATCAGTTGAAAGCAGACACGATCGTGTTGTGTGTGTCACAAATAGAGGAACAGTGATGAGAAGACCAATGGCCTCCATCTGCCTGCATCCTTCCTCTCATGTCAGGGACTCCTCAACATGTTTATTGTCTTTTACAGCTGTTGTTTTCACACTCGGAATGGAAAAACTTTGGCTTGATGCTTCCATAATTATCGCATGTAAAACACCCACTAACTCTTTGCATTTTTTATGTGAACAGAGACAGTTCAAGCTACTTCAAAAAAATCCTGTAAAAAACTGACATTTTCTGGCAGCTTGGGCGCCAGAAATAGTGTAAATTACACTAATTTATACCGTAAAATGTGAAAATAACAGTAAAATTATTATATTTTTCATGTCTTTGTATAAAAAAACACATTCTTAATTGAATGCAGGTATACGTTGCAATCTATCAAGATAGACTCTTATAACAGTCGTAATATTTTGGCAGATGAACTGAAATATGTAAAATGTCAACAGTGAGTCTCAACGTTTATAAATGACGGACTTCTAGACATCGGTTTTCTTTTTTCCTGACTATAAACACACAGTGATAATTCCCCTATCTTGGTGATGAAGCTTTCAGTATTCATTTCATTTAGTGAATCATTCAATTGTGTAATAGGTTTGCGTAATAACTAGGTCCATTGCATTTTTGCGCAACAGCACACGTTTCGCACGTTAACCCATGTGTGTTCCATATTCCTTAAAGCTAAGATTGTAAAACTGTAAAAAAATCTGCAAATGTATACATTATGTCTATAGATGTTATGGGTGGTTGACAGGGTGTCAAGGTAGTTGCTAGGGCATTGGTTTTGTGGGTTGTTGTCTGTGGGGTTTTTAGCCAATAGGAGCACAACTCAACACACTGCTGGATTAAATCGCTTTATGTTTGTAGTACAATCAATGTTGGCTGAATTTGATCAAATCATTGCCAAAAGTATAGGAAGCTATAATAGAGATGATTACCACCAAGTGACTTTTATAGGTTTGAAAATGTTGTACAGTATGTACAATCACATAACTTCATATATACTCTTTATTATTTAAATAGGACCTTCATGTGAGTTTATGTATTGTCAGTAGTGTCAGTTGTATAAATGTACGTTTTGGATTTTTACTTGTGTAAGTGAATATACAGTACCTGTCAAAAGTTTGGAAATGCTTGATTGAAATGTTTCTAATCTTAAAATTAAATTATCTAATGCTGTGTTCACACCAAACGCGAATTAAGCGATTTGCGCGAGTAAATTACATACAAAGTCAATGCAAATACACGAATAGATGCAAATTCATGCTTAAATGTCTAAAATTATTTTTGTAGAAACATATAATTGTGCCAACATATCACAACATATAATGTTTTTTTTAATTAGAAAACAAAGGTTTTATTAAAAATGACCAAATGATGAAGAAAAGCAGCCAATACGATGCCCTGAAAAGAAACTCCTTCAACGAATGAAGAAGTGTTTCCAAACTTTTGTCTGGTAGTGTATATGAATTAAAAGAGAATTGTATGTTTATTGGTATGGACCATTTTTCGTTGTGTTTCGATTCACATAAGGTCTGTGGATGTGCTAGAAAACACCGAGTAGGTGTTGTGGTCTACCAACAGCAGATGGTCGCCTCTGTGCAGAAGAAAAGATTGAGTTTCACATTAATATTTCAGCGATAGAGTGTGAATCTGAATTGATGCATTACTCTGTGTTTGTGTGTGTGTGTTTGTGAGAGAGAAGAGAAAGATATGCCACACACACGACAGCAATAAACACATGACGTTTGCACTCTGTAACCCTGATCTGTTTGGCACAGACAGCACATGCTGGGCGACATCCGATGTTGAATTCGCAAAAAGTTAAGAAAACATGTAGACTTACGCTTTTCTTATTATATCCTTAAAATTGAAAATATTTTTTTTTTTAAATAAATGTAGTAGCTTTTTACAGACATTGGAGTTGATTCATTCTTACTATGTGATTTTCACTGCTCCTCCAGAATGAACATGAATGATATTGCTCTAGTGTTATGGAGGGATGTGGTCAGTGCTTACAGTCATATCTCAAGTCATCAATGCCGGCCAAGTTCTTCCTGATGGATGCTGCTCGGCCCATGATGCTGGATTACTATTCATTCTTTTCCTGCAGCTGTGGAGAAAGCCGAGCGATGGAGGGGGCGACAGTGAAAACTGCAGGTTTCTAATGCCGGGGCCTCACCACAAGATAATAGACCGATTTCTCCCCTTCCGACAATCCTGGGTAAAGTCCCGATGATCTTACGGCTAAAATACACTACAAGACTTTTGCTCAGATTTTCAGTCTTCAGGACTTGTTGCAGAAAGTCTGTGCCAGTCTGCAGATTTGATCAGTTAGTGTGTTTTTATCTGAAACTTTCAAAAAGTCTGTAAGTGTATGATGTCTAGTGTTAGTCCTGGCAGGTCACGTGAGTCAAGCTCGCATCAGCTGATCCTCATCTACCTATAGAAATATGGCGCTATCACAGCAACCGCTATTAGAATTCATACAGCTAACAGCAGCTTATCACGTTGCTCAGGAGCAAATTACCCTCCTCCATCCCCAGTTCCAATTCACATTTTCAACCAGGACTCGACTTCTGTTATTCCTTTTCACAGTCTCAATTACTTTACATAATGTGTTACACTTAAATGTTATCGCTATGCTCCAGGCTCGTATTCATGCTGGCTGCATGGATGGGCAGGTAATTTTTGCCAAGAACAGAACCATACCGCCAATCTAAACTGTATGCTAATTGTCAATCATTTTTGACGGTGGTGAGCCTGACAGAAAAACAGTATGTACAACCCATGGCCAATATTCCAGCCTTCTGAAGCCATTGGATAGCTTTCTGTAAGGAATTGTATAAGGGTTAATCATGTGCTGTGTTCTTCACAATACGCCATCATATGATTTCATATGGGCTGCTTTGCTGTGTAATGTACTGTCAATTAATTCAATTCAAATCAATCAATTAAATTTATAGATATTACCATCTTCATATCAAGCAGCTTCTTGATGCGCCATCCTGAGATGCTTTAAAAACAATACTAAAAAGTTAAACATACTGAAAGAGTTTACATCTATTCTGGATTCTAACTGGTTTCCTTTTCCTCATCATTTGGTCCAACGTCCATTTCATATTTCGTTTTGTAAAGAAATAAATTAGGGCTGTCAAACGATTAATGCATCCAGAATAAAAGTTTGTGTTTACATAATATATATCTGTGTACTGTGCATAATAATTTTGTAGTTATTAACACGTACACATGCATGCATATATTTAAGGAAAATCTAAAAATTAATAAACATTTATATATAATTTCAATTATTAGTAAATATAAATAAACACATGTAAATATTTCCTAAATATGTATTCATGTGTATGTGTTTGTATTTATAAATACAAAATTAATATGCACAGTACATAGACATATATTATGTAAACACAAACTTGTATTCTGGATGCGATTAATCGCGATTAATCGTTTGACAGCCCTAAAATAAATTAATGTTGGAACATTTATGTAGTTATCCTCATACAGTACCTACAATTTCAAACATTCAGCCATATGCCTTCAGATCAAAATAATTTTTGAAACCATGAAAAACAAGTGACCCTAAACATCTGACGGGTCGAGTGTATATTTGTGTGTATATATTAGCGTTTGTTGTGTTATTTCAGCAGGGACACAAAGCCCCGTGGGTGTGCAGCCATTTAAGATACTGCCTTGCATGTAAAGTATTCATGTGCATTCACCAGCCAACAAGTACACAAGCTTCTAACAGCCACATTATATAATCTCCATCTCAACATCCACTCTCAAGAGAAATAAAATCTGGAAATGAATGAGGACCGTGATCGTGTGTGAAATATAATGAGGCAGAAGGGTTTTATCTTGATGTATTCAACGCTCTGTCTCTATAGAGAAATGAATGGTTGTTTATCCGCTGTCATTATCCTCATCTATGTTGTAATGCGATTAGAGAGTAAATTTAGCTTCTTTTCATTCTCATTATGACAGATTCATGCACAGTGACTGCTGAAATCAGGATTATAACAGACTTAATGGTTTTGTTTAATGGTGTGTTTATTGTTGCATTACATGAAGAAATGATTTTTTACATCAAAGCTTAATTTGCAGTGTTATGAATGAAAAGAGTCGTCGGTATAATCCTGTTTCAAGCTTTCAGTGTGTTCTTCTGATGTTCTGCGTCCTACATAACTTTTTTCTCAAATTTCGGCCTTCCTTGTTCTTTTTGGTGCAGATCAGTCATTTGATGTCGCATATATACAGTATATACCCAGTTTAAACAACCTTTTGTAGTCTTTTTGTGGTAAATGGCCATGTTTCTCTCCGTCTGTTTCTGTCCTTTGCTCATTTTTGATTTATGAATGTGAGCGGTTCATTCACCCTTACAGTGCAGAGCGTATGAATAATGCATGAATAATTGATCAATCTGATGAAAGAGGCCAGCGTATCTCTCACACGCACTGACGGAGACGTTCTGAACTGTAATTAAACTGAAGGCTGGGAACTGTGTGTTCCTGTCTATATGTTTAATAAGCACATGCTCTCTCCGACGCTCATGTTTAGATGCTGAACATTGAGATGTTTGTCAAGGATACAGCAGCATTACAATTAGTTTGATTAGGATTATGGGTGATACAGTACTTTGATTGATCTCTGGGGGTAAACGTAGTTAAATACAGTTAAATTATAGTACATATACCTGCTTACTCTGTGGGTGACAAATGTGACCTGAGTCAGCTTGAAAGTCATTGAAAAATAAGTTATTTCATTTATAACAATCACGATATCTATTCAAATAAATAACATAACATTCAAAAAATGAGTGTATGGAGACAGAGTGCGTTTGTAACCATTATGGTTTTTATGGCAAAATGTTTTTGGGGTCTTTCACATCGTGTGCATAATCCAAGACACAAGGCACACAAAGTACAACTAAAATACATCAACTGCAACAAGCCAAAAGCCTGGCAACATACTCTGAAACCAACAGGCTTCACAACCACTAAAACACAGATGAGGACAGACAATGAACTGATGAAACAGGGAAACTAAACCAGACACAGGTGAAAATCATAAGTAACCATAGCAACAGACAAGGGACTAATTAAGGAAAACTACAAATGATAATTAACTCAAATAAACAAGGAACACACATCACAATAGAGAAAGAGACTCAGGCCTAGTCCACACGAACACAGGTATTTTTTTCCTTCTTCATTTAAAAAAAACGCGTCTACACAAAAACGTAAAAACACGCTATAAAGCGCTGTCGAAAGCACGCCAAACCAACAGGTGGCGATATAACCTGACCATAAGGCCGTGTTGGACAATCAGAAGCCTGGAACATGACGTCAAACAAAGGAGATAGTGGCACGCATTTCAACGTCATACGCCAAATCTTCACCCTGGCAGGAGTTTTCAAAAAAATTCGACTTCAGTGACCGAGTAGTGCGTTTGCGTGTGGACGAACAGTCAAACAGCAGGTTTTGAAAATACCCATGTTTGTGTGGACAGGGCCTCAGGGAAATAATGAAAAACTGAATATAAATCCTGAATGTGAACCACTGAGGTATTTTGTTATCATATACTGTATGTATAGTATTGACATAATATAAATAATCACAAATATTAATGCCATGACTTTTGTCAATACCGGTATATTGTGACACCCTTAGTCTGAGACGTTCTCAGGCTTCATCATTGGGATGTGGTGTGAGCTACAGCATTTTGTTGCAGCAGAAGTCAACAGAAGCACATAAGTGTAATTGATTAAGCTTGTCTTATTGAGTTTAAACACAGTTTTGTTGCTTTGTTTACTACCGCCATGTCACGTGTTGAAGTCGCAATTGTTCTCGTGCTGGTTTCGCTTGTTTATTGTGAGATATTGGAAGGCATGTCCAACGCTAGGTAAAGTATTTAAACGGTGCACTCGGCCCAGTTTGTGGGAGAAGAAGTTTGTTGCAGCAGAAGTCAACAGAAGCGCGTAAGTGGAATTGATTAATCTTGTCTTATTGAGTTTAAACGCAGTGTCGTTGCTTTGTTTACTACTGCCGTGTCACGTGTTGAAGTCGCGCTTGTTCTCGTCTAGTCTCGTGCTGGTTTCATTTGTTATTGTGAGATATTGTAAGGCGTGTCCTGCTGAATTCAATTGTGTGATTCAGACGGGTATATAAGTGCGATTAACACCGTGGCAGCCTAATCGCGTGAAGACCGAAGAGTGTACAGTAAAGACCATCGACTCTACCTGCGCGACTCCCGAGCAAGGACACCGACAAGGCACTTGAGTATTGCACTTCAGTATTAACTTTTTGCACTTCTATTTATTCTCTTCTTGTTATTTGTCTTGTACATTCCTTATTCTCCGCTTTTGACTATGTTTTTTCAAATCCCTACTGTCAATGCAACTAGTAAATGACCGGCATCACGTAGAAGGCCACACAATGCTAATAATCTGTGCACTCTTTCCGGATCCACAACTACCTCAATTACAATTCCCATTGGTCTATGGAACTACCAATCTGCTGTAAACAAAGCAGATTTCATTACAGCTATTGCCAAACACTCTGGTGTTTCTCTTTTAGCACTTACTGAAACCTGGATCAAGCCAGAGGACAGTGCCACACCGGCTGCCCTCTCCTATAATTAACGCTTTCTCCCACACCCACGCATATCAGGGAGGGGTGGAGGAACCGGTCTACTTATCTCTAATGACTGGAAATTCAAACAGCTGGCACCCTCATGTGACAACATCTCCTTCGAGTAACATGCTGTTACTGTCGTCCACCCTGTTAAAACTCATGTTGTAGTTATCTATGGTCCCCGAGGTCAGCTTGGACATTTCTTGGAGGAGTTGGATTTTTTTGTCATCCTTCCTCGAGAATGGTACTCCTCTGGTGGTACTTGGAGACTTCAACATCCACCTTGAAAAACCACAGGCTGCCGACTTCAACAACCTGCCTGAGTCGTTTGACCTCAAGCGAGTCCCCACTTCAGCAGACCATAAGTCTGGTAATCAACTAGATCTTATCTACACATGATACTGCTCCACTCATCACTCACAGGTCACCCCACTGCACACGTCTGATCATTTCCTCATCACTCTTGATTTCAACATAACTTCTCCATACAGTACACATGCTTCCCCACTGGTCACATTCCGGCGCAACATACGAACACTCTCTCCCTTTGGCTTATCCTCTGGAGTCTCCGCCACGCTCCCTCCCTCTGAACAGCTCTCTCTCTTGGACACTAACAGCACCACTGACACTCTTTGCTCCACACTAACCTCCTGCTTACCTCTGTCTCTATCAGTCTCTCTTCTCTTCTTTCTCTGCTGATGTCTCCACTGCGAAAACTCAGTACTACCACACTAAAATCAACAACTCGCCTGACTCTCGTACTCTCTTTAAAACCTTCTCTGCTTTGTCCGCCTGCCCACTCACCTCCATCAGACTTAACAGCTGATTATTTTGCATCTTTCTTCATAAAGAATACAACCACCATCAGCAGTCAGTTCACTGCGCCGCCGCCACGCCCAACTAGTCTGGTTTCAAGAGTGGTCATTCCACTGAGACTGTGCTGATCTCTGTCATTGAAGCCCTGAGACTGGCAAGAGCCACCTCTAACTCATCTGTACTCATCCTACTGGATGCCTTTGACACCGATAACCACCACATACTCCTGTCGACCCTCAAGGCTATGGGTGTCTCTAGAATGGTGCTACAATGGTTCAGGACTCACCTCTCAGGTAGGTCATTTAGAGTATCATGGAGAGATGAGGTCTCGGAGTCCCAACATCTCGATACAGGGGTGCCTCAGGGCTCAGTGCTTGGACCGTTGCTCTTTTCTATATACATGACATCCCTAGGCTCTGTCATTCGGAAACATGGCTTTTCCTATCACTGCTATTCGGATGAAAGACAACTCCACCTGTCATTTCAGCCTGACGATCCGACTGTTTCTGCACACATTTCAGCATGCCTAGGCAACATTTCACTCTGGATGAATGACCATCACCTGCAGCTGAACCTTGCTAAAACAGAACTGCTTGTAATCCCGGCCGACACAAAGATTCATCACAACTTCTCCATTCAACTGGGCTCATCAACCATCACATCTTCTAGATGTCTGGACATAGTCCAGACTGGACTACTGCAATGCACTACAGGCTGGACTTCCAGCTTGCACAACCAAACCTCTACAGATGATCCAGAATGCAGCGGCAAGAGTGGTCTTCAATGAACCGAAGAGCGCACACGTCACTCCTCTTTTCATTAAGTTACATTGGCTCCCTATAGTCGCTCGCATCAAATTCAAGACTCTGCTCCTGGCCTACAAGACCACCACTGACTTGACAGCCCCTTATTTTCACTCGCTAATGCAGACCCGCCAGATCCCTACGCTCTGCAAATGAACGACGTCTTGTATAGCCATCCCAAAAAGGTAAAAGATCTCTCTCATGTACCTTCTCTGGATCGGTTCCACATTTATGGAATGATCTGCCCACTGCTACAAGATCAGCAGATTCTGTATCCATCTTTAAGAATTGGCTGAAAACGCTCTTCCATCAACACCTGACTGATCAGTTCTGACTTCTATCTCTTTTCTACTCTTTCAAAAAAAAATCGTAGCTTTGCATACTGTGGTAGGCTGTATGAGACCAGTTTTATTGCACTTATGCTTTTTGTTGTCCTTATGTTGTTCCAATTGCTTCCGTTGTTTACCTCATTTGTAAGTCGCTTTGGATAAAAGCGTCTGCTAAATGACTAAATTTAAATGTACAGTACCACTGCTTGTTGTGCAGTGTTCACTTGGCAAAAATTAAGACTTTTCACAACTTGTGACATCACAGGAATGCAGTTGCACACATTAACACACAACCACCCATATTTATGTATCAACAAAGCCTATTAATGCCATTGTTGCATATTAATTACGTTCTACACGTCAATCTAATTCAAAAACAGTTGACCTGCCCAGTCACAGTAAGGTAATAATACGTTTTCTTAATTATTATTGCATCATTTGACCTGACCTGCGGCACATTTGTAATGTCATTCACTCATGTCATGATTAAAGAATTTAGCTACTTATTATATAGTTTATTTATATAAGCCATAAAGGTACAGTTGCAAAATATTATCCAGTTTAAAGGAATAGTTGACCCAATATGAAAATTCTCTCATCTGTTATTGCATATTTACTGTATGTGATTTTCTTTCTTCTCCTGAATGTAAACAAACAACATACTGTAATGTCAAAATGCCATCATGTTATCTTTCATTATACTAAAAAAGTGCTTATAAAACAGTTAGTTCCAGTCCTTGATTCTGATTGGTCAATAACTGTGCTTTATTCGCAATAAACACACAGCTATGACTACTCTGTGTATCACTACGCACCCTTAGCAATGTAAACAAAACATTCTGTTGCTGTTCACAGTTAGGCTCCAGATCCACCGAGGCACTTTTACGCGGCTGAACGGCATTTCTTCCAAGCAGAGGCACGTTGGTTACTATGATATGCTGAGCCTGCGGAAACAATTGAAAAATTGAAAAAGCACAACGTACGCCGGCAGAAACACCTCGGTGGACACTGTCCCCAGCGGAAGGAAGGCTTTAAGTACTTAGACTTATTGAATGTTGTATTAATGCATATTTTTCGGCTTTAATACTTGTATTGTGTGGAATCGTTTTATAAAAGCAACCGCTTTTCATCGTGCCTAACAACGCCCTTCAGCCGCGACTTATTCCGAATAAACCGCAGCCTCTCGTACCTTACTGCTTAAATAAATCTTTCATTAAAGTAATTATTACGACTTCGGTGGGTTAATAAATGTCTTCTGAGGTGAAACAATATGTTCGTGAAAGAAAACCATTAATATTTTAAGCTTATGTAATTATCGATAAGCCACGTAAAACATATTGATCTGCATAGTCAATTTAAATATGGCGGCATATCGATAACACAAATCTCATTGATTCTCATGTGTCGACGCTACTGATGTGACATTATTGATTTGACTATGTACCACCATATTTGAATGGCTACCGTGAGTAAAGAATGACTGATTTTCCTGAGTAACCAATACACAACACACGATCCATGATTGATAACCACTTAACATTAGAAACTTGAGTCTGTCCTCCAAAAGTCTTTTAGACAGACCGCAGTCTCTGCTGGATGTCCTCAACGGGCTGGACCTGAACACAACAACAGAGGTCCGTTTCAGTAACCTGACGCGCTGCAGTCCGAGCGAGCAGGAAATAGCTGCTTGACATGCTGAATTTTATTGCAAGTGCTATATTTGGCCTCGGGCGTGCAACCAGACACAGTGCTGTGCGCTGAAAGACGGGATACTTATCCAAAAATTATTTTACCTCGTGAATGACCACAGGATTCATTAATGACATAAAGAAATGTTGTAATGACAAACACTGGCCCCAGAGAAGAGAAGAGAAGCTTTTGAGGTGAACATTAAGATGTTTGATTGATTTTTTTAGATATATTTGAGACATATTTAACATATCAGCTATCATTATCTGCCATCATTATGATTTTATATTCACATCTTAGGTAAGTGAAACTGTCCTGAAATGCCAACTTTGTGTTATAGTGTTGCTATTGACGTTACATTTATTAGGTGTAATTGTACTCTTTTCTTTAGTTGTATTACTCATCATTTATGACTGAAAAGTGTTCTAGGGAAACATATCTTGACGTATAACTGCTGTCCTGAAAAACATGACAATATATTACATTAATATGTTTCTTCGAAAATAGTATTTGGGCTAACGTTAAATTTGCTTATTGGGAAGCTGCATTACAGAACTGAAACTGTCGTTTCTTTATTTTAATTCTTTTTATGGCTCCTCGATGCTTTTTATTTGATCTCTTTCCTCTGTTTGTAATAAGTGTCACATCTGTGAACGGGAACACAGAATCTGACCCTGTCAGGAGAGCTGCCGTCTGCTGTTTCTATTAATATCACATAAAACAAACACTTGTTCTGTGAATAAAGGGGCAACATGACAAATCCATTGTAAATCTGAATATCACCTCTTTTATGCACGTTATCATGTACTTTTCTATTTTTTCGTTTTACAGATTTGGTTATTAACTAAAATTTGGACTTCGAACCCTAATATGTTGCCACACACGCAGAGCCGTTTCCCTCACGACAAGCGTCTCTTCCGTCTGATTAAATCCCATCTAATCGTTGTGTCACCCACACTGGCAAACACATATGTTCTCTCATACACACCTGAACACGTTCATCCACTCCCTCTCTTCCACAATTCATCTCACAGAACACACACAGGCGCCTGATTATCAGTTTCACATCCCTCGTCTTGTCAAGCTGTTATGAGAAGAAGAGAGTCCCGACAAAAGCCCAAGCGGGGGCGACTCTTATTATGCACATTACAGCGAGAGGAAGTGGAATTAAAGGGTGAGACGGCTCTCGTCTGAGACTGTTGAAATGTGTGATGTGGGGGTGATTCTGTGAGATGTACTGGGACTGGCGATAAACTCATCAAAGGAGAAGAGATAGACACATTATGTAGAAGATGACAGTGATAATGTCATGTTCAGGACCGGCTGACGGCGTAAAAAGTCAAGTGCTAATGAATATGCTTTAGTTTGTAAAATTTAAGGAGACAATTTCATATTTTTGGGTACAATGGGGATAAAGTCTAATGAATGTTAAAAAAAACAATGGCACAATTAAGAGTGATATTTTGTTAGGCCTGATTTGGAAAGCTCAGCAAGCACAAAGCAGGTTTCATAGTCACATTCCTAAATCATTAGGAAAAGTTGTTGTTGTTAGAGAATTCCACAAATATATTTTCATAGATTTTGTAACCATGTAATAATGTCTGTTTTAATAATCCACTGAATTAAATACTTTTCACATATTTTCAAAATTTGGAATGATCCCTTAATTTTTCCACGGCTGGATGTTTGTAATTTACTTCTGTTAATTCACATGTATAAAAAAGGTGCTATTTATTTTTTGTTTCAAATATTAAAATCTATACTATACTAAAAAAAGGTTAAAAATAATTTGGTAAACAAGAAGGGTCGCACAGACCTGAACACCACACAAAGGTTAATCAAATCTGTTTTAGCTTTATCGGTGTTACCTTTTAATTAGAATGAATTAAGCCCTCAAAATAATCAAATAAATACTTTTGAAAATATCTGGTAAGTGGTGGGGACAAAATCAATACTTCAATAAATTGTTTCTGTAATAACTCGTTGGAAATATTTATCATACATAGTAGTCCATTGGCTACTGCGCTTTTTTAATCCAGCTCTCACAGACAGTATGTGGTTCCCAAACTGTCATTTGGGGAAGGTCACTTGGCTGTTGCGGTGCATTACATTTAAAAACAGTTCATTCCTATGACTAAAAATGTCACTTGTTCATTGATTCACGCGTTTTCACACTTATGAGACGGAGGGAAGCTTCTTGTTCACAATTTGAAAACGTCATCTGTATTAATGAATCTGTATTTACCCTCGTCTTTGGTTTATCTCTGACTCCTGGTGTCTTCTTGAGGTGTGAACAAACATACTGTATGTGTGTGTGTGTGTGTGTGCATTTTGTAAGCATGTAAGTGTTGAAATTAATGATCAGTTTGAGAATGGGTGTGTTAAAAGCATCAGCCTGTGACAGCAGCAGCAGCAGAATGAGGGACACAGCTGCTCAGTGAGATGAGTCACGACCATCAGCCACAAACTAAAACTGAGAGACATTCATTATCTGAACACAACTGCGCTGACACATGCAGAGAGAGCCTAAATAAAATGTCTTACCTGAAACACAAGTGCGGCGTTTATTGTGTAAGTATGTCTTGAACCACATAAAGCAGAGAAAAACCAAGAACATTTACATAAATGTCACATGACAGCTCTGTTCCAAATTGCAGCCCATTGCCTTTAAAGAAAGAATCCATACCATCGTGGCACCTCATCCGTTCTGTGGACCGCTCTAGCAACTACTGTTTATACACCGTTTAAAAGTATCCCTTAAAGTGATACTTCACCCAAAAATGAAAATTCTGTCTTCATTTATTCACCCTCAAGTTGTTCCAAATCTATATAAATTTCTTTGTTTTGATGAACACAGAGGAAGATATTTGGAAGAATGCTTTTTCTGTCTTCTTGGACCCCATGGCTAGTACATAGTACAAAAATTGCTTTATAAATAATCTTTGTTCTGTAGAACACAAAAGAAGACATTTTGAAGAATGTAGGAAAGCAAACAATTCTGGGGCACTTTTGACCTATGGTATGGTAGTAACATGTCCAATATTTATGTGTCTATGTGTGTAGATCATTATGAAATCCATACTGGTTTTTTTCATTATTGAAACAAGTCATATTAAAAAATATATTATTTTTTTACTGTTGTACAACGCACAACTTTGATACTGTAATAAGTCAGTAAAATCTTGTTTTCTGAAGTAAAGCCAGATGACACGCACTGAATTAGAGCACACTGAGACAGACTTGCAAGACTGACATGCTAGCCATGAGCTGAGTGAAAGCAGAGGTGAGAATGTGGCGTTCATTGAACGTGTTTAATTATGGAGTGTTGGTCATGACACCATGGACGGCTAGCTAACCTCAGCTGAGCTGAAACATGAATCCAGACTTCCTTCTCAGCCTGTCACTGTTTCATCTGTCTGTCACATGCTAAGTCTTTCCACTGAGCCATTCATTCATGTTGGGAAAGGGTACGCTGTGAAGGTCAAGTGCTATGAATAGCCCTGTTATATTAACACAGAATCTGTGAGGTTTTGTCACTGTTTTATATAGGGGGCCATGACCTTACCGTACGGTTAACTCGAAACTGCGTGAAAATTGAGAACATCTCAAGATTAACATACGAATAAATACTTTTGTAGCAACGGAATTTGGATGGGTGCAAATGTGTCCCCAGTTAATAACATGCATTGTAAGAACATTTAGCTAACATTGCATTCCAAATGTTATTTCTGATTTTTTTTAATGTTCCACTAACAAGTAAGGGATAATGTACAGGCAGCCGGTTGTAATCGCAGAAATAAGCCTCGACAGTGTGATCAGTGTCATCTTGCATCACACTGAAGGGGCTTATTTCGCGATAACAGCCGGCTGTTTGTACATTATCCCGCTTATTACAACGCCTACTTGCCATATGAGAAAAAAACTGGACGTGAAATGTGAATTTGAAATATTTTATTAGCTCATTTTTACCGAATGTAGACCTTCCGCGAGGAAAAGCCGTTTACTTTCGGTTTTAAGATAAGAAACGACGTTCAGATGTCATGAACAGGCAATTTGCTTTAATCTTTTGTAAATATAATGTCATATATGTTATTAAAAGATATATTTACATTTAATTGGTTTGTTGCATCCGGGTTACAGTGTGTTATTAGTTTTGAGTGGTTGTTATCTGGGATTAACGAACCTGTAAATGTTGCGAATGGCCAATCACAATCAACCATACCAACATTTTTAGAATGTTTAGCAAAATGCTCTTTTAACCCTCAGGAATGTTTTCTGAGAACTTTGAGAGAATGTTGCCAAAGTTTTGAGAAGTTGGGTTTGTCCTTACTGATGTTTAATTAGTGTACGATTGTATACACAAGGTTTGTTTCTTTTTGTATTTCTCTGAACAATTACTATGTAATGTCACATGACATGATCAAGACATTGTCCACTGTGTGATACCAAATACACAGCTTTGTAACTTCCCATCTTCTGTCTTTTCCATCGTCTCCTTATGTTCTCACGGTGACTTCACCTGTGTTTCTGTAATGAGGGGAGCGTGTCAGCGAGACCACACGTGTACATGAAGGTGGCACTTCTGCAGGCGAGGGAGTTGCTCTGCTCGGCTGACAGCAATTCACTCAATGCATGGAGTGCTGCCTACGTATTTCCGGTAAAATCTCAGGGGGCGGGAAAGCTTCCGGGTTGTATTCACCCATAGCACATGTGCTTTACCAGCGCTCGTTTTGGGGGGAATTAACGTGTAATATAGATTAGTGAAAAACATCGTATTGTTAAAATACTATATTTTAACCATGTAATGGGTGCTACAAAACTTTAGTTTAGTCATGACCTGCAGCGTTTAAATACACACGTGACTGTTGTTCCGTCAGGCATGGCTGTGTCCCGTTTTATGAAGCTTCACAGAGATTTAATAATGTTCCGAGCATGGATTTACTTTATTACACGTAAGGATTTAAACCTTAACTGGTACTACAGTTTGTTGTCATCACGTTAAGAGGGCAGATGTGATTGAGCCACAGCACGTCAGCTACTGATTATGGTCTATTGGTGAAAGCGCTAGCGTTAGCTAATGCTAAAGAATGAACGTAACACTGGATACAATAATTTGGTTTTATTTGTACAAATTGTAATGTAAATAAAAATAACGTAAATATATAGGCTACTTATGACATTTCTGTACTGTACGTAATATGCATTATATGTGCTTGTGCAGTCATCCATATCTTAGTTCTTAGTGTGTGCTTTTTTGTGTGTAAAAAAGACACTAAAATGTCTTTGTATCCAGCTGTGACATGACAATAAAGATATTCTATTTTCAAAATGTGATCCATTAATGTAAGCTTGTATATAATAACAGATACACAGAAATTGTCAGGTAAAATGCAAATACAAAAACTATTAAATACGTCAAAAAAATGCTTTTGATTTAAATAAGGCTTCATATTGGAATATTGTAAAGTAAAATATTTAAAATGATTAAAATGAATGGACTATGAAATTCTCACAATACACAGTAAAAATGCTCACTACTATTTCAAAAGATGTCCCTGTTCTTCTCGTGTTATCCCGGCTCTGAACTATTTCTCATATTTCTTGTGGTTAACAGTACGACTTTGTCTGTGATCCTTAGAAAACTTCACAAAATTTAAACAATAAATTGAAGCTTTAGGTCACAGCTATCCTTTGGTGTGTCCTGCTCCTAAACTTTGTGTCTTCATCATAATTCTGAAACATGTCGTCCTCTCCCCCTGATCTCCTGTCATCTGATTCTGACTGGGCGCTGAGAAAATACATATAGCCTAGTATTAATGATTTGAAAATCACACTCGTAACATAACAATGGGAGGTAAGTGAGAACGTTATCATTTATAAAAAAAATAAATGACATAAAATTAAGGTGAATTGTGTAACAAATTAAAAACCAATTCAGTATTTAAACAAAATTTATACCCTTCAAAGGCCAAGCTATGTCTGTTTCTTTACAGCAAACCTGCATATTAGAGCCATATGACAGATGTGTCTTACCGGGAACTGTGTTATTGATATCTGGTCAGATTCATACAAATTTGTTGTTTAAAGGTAAAGATATTTAAGGGCTGAAAATCATTGATAAACTCGGTGTAAAGATGATGTCATTCAGTGTTATCCAGCCTTAACGTTACGTGCTACATGCTAATAGCAATAGCGTCCAAGCTGTCCATGTATTTTTAAACGGATAGTTTAAAGTAGCCTACTTCTTTACTTGACAGGGGGGCAGCTGACAGTATCACAATGCTGACGAACATCATTTATTGTAATCCAGCGAACTATGTGTAAGCAACGAGTACAAATATTCATCTTCTCCTCTGTCATGTTCACAGCTCTAGGTAGAGATGAATGGCTTCCAGTGGGGCAGCGGATGTGTTTTCTCCCCCTGAGTGTAAACACGGAAGCGGCCGTGCATTGAGTGCATTAACAAGCTCTCTCTCAAAGACAGTCAAGAGTGAAGCCGTGGAAGTTTCGAGTTTATTTGTGTTCCGTCTTAACATCAAGCTATTTAAACACTGCAAACACGTGTTATGGATTCCATATGTGCAAGGCCAAAGCATGACCAGGAAAATAGTGTCCACCTTCAGCATAGTTAATGGAATTTTCCATCCATTCGCCAAGGACAGCAGACAACAATTTGTGGGTCCTGGTGGATCTTTTGCACCACCTATCCCCCATTCATGTGCAAAGACTTGTAAAAAAAATCATTGACACAAATGGATTTGGATTACATTTAATAATCTGAATGTTTTCCCTTTTGCGCATCAGATTCATGTTTACTTTAAATAGTTTGTACATCTAAAGACCACACACCAAAACCATTGTGAAACAAGTCAAAGTTGTGTACTGGATAAGATTAATTTCCTAAAATATTTTCTGTTTAAATGACCTGTGGTTGGTTATTCACCATTCGTGGCGAGAATAGGGTACAAAGGTGGATTTGTATTTAGGTAAATACAAATACGTAAGATACCCAAAATTTGGAAATTAAATCGATAAGTTTTAAGATTTCTTCACCTCAAACACACTACGGTTCACAAACCCAGCTTCATCCGTCTGGTATGCTTGGCCAAATGTAAGTCATAAAAAGTGCAACAGTGAAACCATGTTGATCCATTAATAACCTGGATTTATTGCCAGCAGCGGAATGAATTTGGACACGCAGCTGATGTTCTGGATTTGAGACCGTGGGAGCCCGATCTCTGGAACGTCATGCCATGGAGGTGATGTCATCCAGCGGAAGTGCTCTCCAAGGACCTGAAGAGTCGGCTCTGGGTCACATGTCTCGGATTCCTCCGTCTCGTCAGAAGGACAGCTCGGCCTTGGCTTTCCTCACAGAAACACATCGGCCAATTAGAGACGCTATATCAGATTCCAGATCGGTGTCTTGTGAAAGCAGAAGACGGAACATGGGTCATCCGCTTGGCTCTTAAAGGAAGCTGTTGCAACACTTCCTGAATTGCCTTGACAATTCTCAATGGAGAAAAATGACACAGGATGAAGGAATTTGGTATAACGTTTAGTCAAATGATGCACAGTTCAGTTAAATTGTCAAGTTTAGGAATAGTGCAGACGAGGGGTTGCACGAACTTGTTGACTAGTCAACATCAATGCTCTGACGCGACATTTAAAGCTTGATGTCGACTAGTTGCGGGTCATGTGATTTTTTGACACTGTACCTTTAAGAAGACGGCTGACTGTTACAAAAGACCTGTGTGCGGGACGGATGTCATTCCCACCCGGTTCAGCAGGATTCTGTCACACTCCCGGCAATAGTATTGTTATCTTGTCCTGCTTCCGCACGCATCATTCACAATGTGTCCTGTTTTCGTCCGCAACATTCACGATTTGTTCTGACTAGGGATGCACGATAAATTATCGACCATATCGGTATCAGCCGATAAATTGTCATTTTTTAAGTTATCGGTATCGGCCAATAATAAAATTTAGGCCGATATATTATAGCCGATAAATTATGAATAATTGCCTCTAGCTGAACCACTTCTGGAGCATGCTGCTCACAGTTAAAGTCCAGTACAGTACTGTCTTTCTGTCGTGATCATTCCCTTACTGCTATTAGCAAAACATTGTTGATGTAGTATGTAGATATTTATGAATGTGTAAACTTTAGTAACACAAGCACATTGTTTGAATTGACTGCTGTCTGAATGCTTTCTTTCTTGAGACCTGTTAGACTTGTGGCTATTGAGAACACTTCTGGGTTGCTCTGGAAGAACATCTTAATTTGTTTATTAAATAAACATTATACCAGAAAAGTTTAAAAGTTAAAGAATCTTGAATTAGTGTAAAGTAGGCTTGGTACAAAAAATAATGTTCAGTCTCAGAAAATGTTATATTATATTTAGGTACTGTATATCGGCCAATATATTGGTTATCGGCTTTCAATGTTAAAGAATTATCATTATCGGCCAAAATATACATATCGGTGAATCCCTATACACATGACGCTGCAGATCTGAAGTAGCGTTAGGCTGCTGTAGAGATCCACCTGCTGCTCTTTTACTCCATAGCCCCGCTACCACCGACCTCGCACTTTAAAATAGTTTTATACTAGCTAGATGAACAACAATTTATTTTTATTTAGATACTATATATTTAGAGGCTATTTTGTGGGAGTCCCGCCATTCTCCTGCAGCCCCGCACACACAAGTGTCTTACTGCCCACACCCATCAAAAACATTCAAACCAGTGACATTCCCTTTCTCTTGTTTTATTTATTAATGAAGTCATCGACTAGTCGACGCCACTTTTATCACATAATAGTCAACTTCAAAAAATCAGAGGTCATTCAACCCCTACTTTCTTTCTTCTGCAGAACACAAGATAACATACTTTGAAGAATGTTGGTAACCAAACAGCATTGCCCCCTATTGACTTCCATTGTATGAACACAAAACCACTGAGACATATCTCATACACATTTTGAGGGTGAAGAAAAGATGACTGAGTTTGGGTGAACTGTCTCGTTAAAGTTGTCATGTCAATAGTGTACACATCTTGACTACATGCTAACACTTCTCTACCCCTCTTGGACAGATAAAGATCAAGTAGTCTTAGCACTTTCTGAGTGATACAGCAGCTCTGTTCATAAGATGAATCCAGTCACATCGGTGTGCAGTTACAGCTCAGGAAGCGCTGGTAAGAGCAGGCCATCTACACACTATTAAACTTAATAAGGGCCATGGAGTCAGGTTGCGCTGGGCTCTTCCAGTCCATTAATACACTAAATTGGGTGCCAGTCTTGCACCTAAACCCATTAATAGTCCAAAAGTCATTAGAACTTGGTTTATGCATGAGTCCCTTGAATAATAAGAAAGGGCTATGGGATCTGATCTTCTGGACTGTTTTAGTGATGGTTAACATCTGATCACCTGAAGAAGAGACTTTTGAAATGGCAGCGGTTAGCTACCCCTCAACCCTGTGATTAACTACTATTACTAATGGACTGAGAACCATATTTAAAGTTACTCGGGGGTCAATGCAAAGAGCCCGAAACAATAGTTGTGTCCCAAATGACATATTATAAAACGGTCAGTTCTGGTCCTTGATTCTGATTGGCTGAGCGGAGTTCTAAGCCGTTATAAAATACCTCAATATATAACGGCTGACCGCACCACATAGCCTAAATATCACTTTATTTACTTTATTTTATGAAACCTTGCTAAGCATATGGAATAACCGTTTTATAAAAGCAATAAGCCCCGCGAAGCAGTGGGTTACAGTGCATTTTATAACAGCTACGGGGTTATAATACTCCGCTTCGCGTCGTGCCACAACGCCCTTAGCTGTTATAAAATGCACTGTCACTGCTTCTTGGGGCTTATTGCTTTACTATACACTATGCACTTAAACTATGCACTATGCATTCAACCATCTAGTGTAAGAATTTTAGAAGGGTAGCATGGTCCCAAATGGAATACTAAACGGTTTTATACTAACCGGAAGTATATCGGTTTCCCAGACGGGGGCAAATGACGTCAATCGCACGGCACAATGTGTGTCAATAAAATCAATTGATACATTGTACATTTAATGTAGTTCTCATCTGTTTTGTCCAGCATCACTTCAGTCATCATCAAATTGAAGCGTTATCACTCCTCAGGGGAACTTTGCTCGAGAAGCGTCTGATAGCCCCGCCTCCCTTGCACTACGTAAGCGAAACTGCGACCGTTGAGTGTCCACAGGTCCACACCGCATATTTTCCATTGAATGAGTGCATCGTCCGGGTACTTATGCTGGGTTCACACTAAACGGGAACAATCGCGTTCCTCGCTTTTCATTACTCGCGGGAAAAGATCGTTATTTTCGCGTGAGTGACGCGATATGACAAATATTTTCAACCTTAGCGGAAGACGAGGTTGACGCGCGTTCGCGTCTGTACGCGTCTATGCATTGACTTTGTATGTAATTTAAAGAATTAAAACGCTTAATTCGCGTTTGGTGTGAACCCAGTATTAAAGTGCACTTCCTTTTAGAGAATTTTCAATGTGAACGCACTACTCACACTATTTATACTACAAAATGCTAAAGGTTAAGAAAAGGTTAAAATATGATATTATTTTTATTGACAAATAAAGAACTAATATTATTAGATCCAGAATTCTCCAGTTTAAAAAGGTTATAGTTACATATGTCTTTTATCAGGATAATAATATCAGTCCTGTGCATTAAAATGGACAAGCACAACGTGAGCTCTTTTGTCCTTGAATGTGTGTTTTTGTTGTGTGGGCCTGCAGTAGCTTCTGCTGTAACGTTATTCTGCCATCCATCAATAATTGAAAAGCTCTCTGGTTTCTAACACTTACTGTCAGAATGCCAGCCATCAAGTCCAATTACAGCAGCAAAACAGTGATGTAATCCTGCCTGCCATCGATTAAACGGAGCATGAAGTCCATCTCGCCGCTTTATAGGGCTGACATGAAATGAAATTTGCCTTTAAAACAACATTGCACATAACCAGGGCGTAATAAACATCATCCTAATGAGACAATGCAGGAAAAATCAATAGGCTCCAGTTACTCTCGAACCCTGAGTAGTGATTTTTGGAGAAATGATGGAGGGCTCAAGAGAAATGTGGTTTCTCGTGACGTGTGGATGAAAGAACTGGAGGAAGGGTGTTGGAACCTTGACAAAAACAAAATCTCTTTATATATTGGTTTTATATGATAAATGATAGAAGGTGCCGTATCAAATGGAACGGTTAGTGAACGTCACTTTTACTACAAATACTGCATTTATAATTTCTATGTTTAGTCAGTTGTATGTTCTAGTTAAAGTCAATAATTGCAATAATACATTCAAGCAAATTGATCAAGTTACTGTTATGTGAATAATGGTTAAATAAGCTACATTCAAGAAGCCATTTATTGTGATGTGACAAGTAAACTATAAAGATGAAATGATGTCACAGACCCCGGACGCCCTCTTAAATGTGTGTTTGGTTATAGTTGAAGAAAGATCGTATTAGAAGATTCTTGATAAATACTCTTAACTTGTTTGAATATTTTTAGGTGTAAGGAAAATATTAGAAGAGAGTTCACCAAAAAATGAAAGTTCTTTCATAATTTATTCACCCTCATGTGAAAGTGACTCTTTTGTCAATGGAGATATTCTGAGAAATGATTCAATGGTGTATACAATAGAAGTCAATGGGGACAAGTGTTGTTTGGTTAGCAACGTTCTTCAAAATATCTTCATTTTTGTTCTGATAAAAGGTTTGGAATCACATGAGGGTGAATAAATGATGACAGGATTTTCTTCTTTTTGGTTGAACTTGGTTGAACTTGAAACATTTGTTGAAAACTGCAAGAGTTCTTTAAACCAAATAAATATAAGCAGAAATATTATGTAACGAACAACTCGACACATTCCTTAGACTGGATTTCTAAACTATCTTTTGTTTTTCATCATCTATTGCACAAACCCCAAGTTAAATGAAATCTTATCTTAAACAGAGGTGCTAGATGAGCAAGCATTGCATGTCCTAAAGCAATGTGAGCTAAACCACAGATGAGTCAGTGTGTAATGTCTATCTCACAGCACCACTTTCAAAGGAAGACATTTCTCAACAGTCACATGCTTGCTAGTACACAAAAATGATTTTATGCACATCTCCAGATTATTTTTGGAGCCGAAGGGCAAGTTATAATGAAATACAACATCGATTTGAATATTTTGTGCCCCTTATTTTTGAATCCTTATGTCAACCTTATGAAACTGTTTCTGGTGAGGACACAAGGAATAATAAAATAAGCATTCAGTTGTCATTGTAACTATTGGTGTAGCTTTCACGTAATTAAATCTAAAAGCATTATCTTTGTATCTACATCCTTGCTTTGACATGTGATGCAATGTGCTGTTTATAAGAATCTGCAGCGGGATTCATTTGATGTGGCACAAACATCCCTTCTCACATTTTAGTGATTAGATCTAAAGATCTTAAAGGGATAGTTCACCCAAAAATAAAAGTTCTGTCATCATTTATTCACCGACTTGTCATTTCAAACCTGTTTGACTTTTTTTCAGAACACAACAGAAGATATTTTGAAGAAAGTTGGTAGCCGAACAGTGCTGGCACCCATTCACTTCTATTGTATGGACACAAAACCAGTGAATGGGCGACAGTTAACAACATTCTTTAAAATATCTTCTTCTGTGTTCCGCAGAGGAAAGATAGTCATAAAATGACAAGATGGTGAGTAAATAATGACAGAGTTTTCATTTTTTGGCAAAGTATCACTTTTGAGTTTTTAAAGTTAATCTTTTTTCGGACATGAACAGACCTGCAAAACCACCACCACACCCAGTCAACCAAAGAGTCCATCAATGTTGTCTTCAAGAGTGAATGTGTTTCCACATTGGCTTAACTCCAGCGCAAGTGTGTGTGTGTGTGGGGTGTATGCGTGTGTGCGAGTGTGTTTGTGTGTGTTTGAGTGTGTGTGTGCGTGTGCATGTACTGTATGTAACAAGTCACATCCTGATTTTTGTCCATTCATTTCCTAATTCCGGTAGCACTCATACTGATGTTATGCTGTTGACTGGTCTGTCCTTTATTTCTAAATCACTTTCTGTGTATATATTAGATGATATTTTTGATGACATATTATTTGACATTTTCCACATATTAGATGACTGATGACACTGCCATTTTAAGGAATCATTCAGGCAACCCACACAGATGAAACAGAAATCTCAGAATGTGCTTTCATTAGCATCAGTTGTCTCTTCTCAACGGTCATTTACTCATTATGACTACTGATGCAGATTAAGCGTCTGTTCACATATGCCATGTTTGGTTCGATTAAAACCTCTGGTGCGATTGATCTGTTAGTGCGGTTTATTTGTGTAAGTGTGAACGCTGCCACCCGAACCCTGGTGCACACCAAACAAGCGGACCAAGGCCGCTGAAAAGATGGGTCTTGGTCCTCTTTCTAATGAACTCTGGCACGGTTTGATTGAAATATGAACGCTACACGGACCAAAGGCATCGAACCAAACCATAAATAGGAAGTAATAATATAAGGAGGTTCCTCGTACCTCGCTAACTCAGTTAGCTGGATTTGATTGTTGACAATTTCACATGATCTTGGATTGTTCGGTTCTTCGTCTCTCATCCTGGACTTGTTGTCTTGGCAACAGGTCCGTTAGCTTAAACCTGCTCGGGAGCAGGCTTATTTCATGTAAACAGGATTAGAACGCGGTCATGATGCAGTCAAATCGGCTTCATTCATACAAAAGCAACTTGTTGTATAAGGTACATGATTAATAGACAGAGCTTTGCGAATTTAACATGTAATTAACTCAATGTTTTGCTTTTAGAACATTATTTATTGTAATGTAATATGATATATTTAGAACAATTCTTGTTTCTCATTTACTGTGAAAAGTCTTCGGTGAGGACCGAAATAAATGAATGAATAAATAAAATATTGTTTTTTTTCCTGTAAAGGAGATATTCGCATATAATATAAAAACATAAAAAAGAGATATAAAAGCTCAGACAGTGCATATGATATGGGGGATTTATAAAAAATGCAGTCTGTCTTGCCATTTGCAAATTTGTGGTATTTCAGTCTCTTAAGACCCCATTTTTATTAATATTAATAAAGATTCTGCAGTCATGATCATGTCAATGAGCATTATGTGTCTTGATTGATGTCATAGATTGCATCGTAGGCCTCTGAGGCCTCGTGTTATTTTCTGAAAATAAATTATGATATTTGCAGGTAATATTCATTTTAATATTAGTAATGGTATTAAGCAAAAAGTAATTGAATCAATAAGGAAGCTGACTGAATAATCTCTTAGATGGTGTGTGACCTAATGTGCACCTATACAGTATCACCAGCACTGAAGCAAAATGACCTGAACCTGCACGAGTCAACAATCTTCAGTCACATTTATGATGGGACTGTGTTGAAGACACCATTCCCTGACCCAAACCTGTTACACTGCAGCCCTAGCCAAGACAGGATCATGAAATGACCTTTGGGAAACTGATAGGAATGAAGGATTTCAGTGTATCAAAAGTGCCTGACAGGGCCTGTACTGTGTCATGTGCTACACTACATACATCATCAGAAAACAGAGGAGACCTGTGAGGGAGGTACAGCCTGATGATGATCTCTAAACCACTACAGACTGAGCTTCATGAGATATCACTTTTGCTATACAGTTTTTTATTATTCTTATATAAAAAGCAACACAAACATGCATTATGCCCACATGCATTTTACTTTTAATCTCCATGGATAATAGGCAGGCATCAGTGTCATCTTTTACCTGCAATAAGAGATGTTAGGTAAACAATATAGAAATAGTTACTTAGATCTCCAATCTTTTTTAAATTAAATCTCCAGTTTAAGGTTTGTGTTCTTTATATTGTCAAGGTCAATATTTTGAAGTTTTGGCTTTTGAATTTGCATATATTCAACCGTTAAAGACTTTAAAAAGTTTATACATGGATGTGCCTTGTGCCTTTTGTGGAGTGAAATAAATAATTCACAATACATTAAAAGCAATAAAATAGCACAATAAAACCATATTTTCCACTATCTATACCACTTTTCTGTGCAGACTCAGCAGATGTAAAAGCCGTTCAGATGATGTGAACTCCAGCAACTGCTACTGAGTTCATCCAATTTAAGAAATGTTATTGAAACGGACAGTCCTCCAGACACTTTCCTCAGTATCCCATGCAGTGAACAATGGGTATAAAACACTTTATTTTGTGGGGAAAACACCATCTCATTGCAATTAACCATTAAAAAAGATAATTTATAAAAAAAAGAACTTAAAGTTAGTTTATCAAAATATACAACTTCAGTTTACAACTGCTTCAAAATGTAATACATATCTCTTAAAGTAATCTGTCTGTGCATCGTTTGAAGTGTTCCTGACATTTTAATAAGGTTTTAAAATTGGTCATAATCTTTAAGCAGCGGTAAAAAAACTATGGATGTAACTGCGTCTTTTGACGTAACAACCAGCCAATAGCAGCATTGCTGATAACTAGTTCTTCTATCGATATATGCTGTTTCTAAGCTCGCGGTTTTCCGGCAAACTTTGAATGGCCATTTGGCAGATTTTTTTAACGGAAATCTGGCAACTCTGGGATCTTCCCCGCTAAACTAATGTAAACGTAGGCGCTGCTACACCATTGATAGTGCTCTAAAAAGGCAAATAGAACATTAAAGATCGTTGAAAAAAGATCGTTGAAACATTGTCATGAAAATGATCGGCATAACGGCTAAACGGTAAATAAGCATCACATACACCTTGAGCTACGCGTGCGTGTTAACTTCTGATCTGCTGCTATATCATTTAAAGCGATTTGTAAAATGAATGCTGTTTTTACTGAAGTAACTATAGTTGAAGTATTCCTGTATATCTGTATAAAAACAATAGAACCCTGCCCAAAATACAACATAAAATGTAATGGATTTAATGGTTATAATGGGAATTGTACTATGGATACTTGTTGTCTACTTGTATGTGATGGATTCTATTGGTGGGATGGTAAATCATATTGGAATAAAACCCCAAACACACTACAAAGAGGAATTTAATTTAAAAATCTCATTCTGATTAAAAAATTCATTGTTTTTTTCAGCAGGGATGGTATTTGCAGTAAAACCACAGTATCCACAAATTGACCATTTTCTAAATATAGGAACCATACTCCAATTAATAATCTTTAGTAAAACCACAGCAACTAAACATACCATAGTTTAATTATATTCATTATACTAGCTATAGTTTATGTTTGTAGTTAAATTATGGTAATAAATCCAACAAACACATGGCTTCTACACTTTACTATTTACAAGAACCTTACTACTTACTGGTAAATTGCTGCTAAAACTGGTAAAGGGAATATACAAAATAAAAGAACACTGCTCATAAACATATATAGGCCTAGGGGGCTAATGAGGATAATTAGGCTAAATGGATTATATCTAAACTAAACATATGTGTGCTAAACATATAAAGCTCTTAAAGGAGTTGCTCACTGCAAGATTTGCCCCCATTGACTTTCCATAGTAGGAATAAAAATGACTATGGAAAGTCAATGGGAGCAAATTTTGAAGTGAACTACTCCTTTAATACAACTGATACTGTGAGCGTGTATTCAGTAGGTTGCTTCAGAGGCATAAGGTATACGACAATAAAACAATGCACAACTGACATAAAGGAAATTTACTTTTAATACTTGAGTACTTTTAAAAGCACGTACTTCTGTACTTTTACTCAAGTAAGAATCTGTCTTTACAACTTTTACTTGTAGTGGAGTAATATTTGACCAGTAGTATCTGTACTTTCACTCAAGTAAGGAAGTTGTGTACTTTGTCCACCTCTGGATGTAGTAAACGATGTACGAAGAACGGGCCCCTGGACTACAATTTTTTTTCTTTTTTGGTCCGGACCAAAATAACCGAAAGAACCGAACTACAAATATGAACTAAGAGGCCATTAAGTCTGGTCCACTTTACAGCATATTCTGGCTAAGCATCAAGCACTATAAGGAAGAAACATGGCTGACTGACACATAAAAATAAAGTTTTTTCTGTGATTTTAAGGTGCAGATAGTCAGGGACTATTTTACTGTGAAATAACATAATAACATAAAATGTTTTTTCATCTTATTGCAGTATTTGGAAAGTTATTACTTTTCTGGACCATGGCAATGAAAATTCCCATGATGTCTATGAGGAGGCCTGGAAGCTTTTGGATGTCATCAGAAATATCTTAATTCATGTTCCGAAGACGCTGGGAGGTCTTGAAACGTGTAAAACATCATGTGGGTGAGAAAAAAAGTGTCTCAAGTATTGAATACACCCCTTTTTGTGTTCATATGGAGTTTGAATAGCATGCAAATAAGAACGGTTTTCATTTTCCTTTGTTTTTCTAAGCTTCAGATCCTCACACCTAACGCTGCCCACCACAACATTAGAGAGCCCCTTCTTCCAAATGCCATGATAATGTGTGTTAGTGCTGTAAACCGGATCTGTTTTCCAATTACTGCAGTGCCACTGAAAGCCAGCAAGACACACAGAGCAACTCGAGTGGCTTTGATTAGATTTCAGCTGCTATGTGTGGCAGAAAAGATGAGAGACATTCTAGAAGAGATAAAGATAGTGAGATAAAGAAAAAAACAGAGGCTTTAGATGGTTAAAAATAATCCACTTGAAAAATGGCACATGACTAAGTAGTTCACGTTAATCAAAATCTTCTTTCACAGGGACGTCTATGTATAGCAGCTGTTATTGGGTGACACTATATTAAACACTTCCTTTGTGCGCTTCCTTTCACTCATAGTGAATAGCCTTCCGGACACTAACATGAGTTTTTATTTTCTGCTCTAATGCCGTCAGAATATAAAAGAGAAAAGATTTAAATATCTTCATAAACAGTAAGTGAGCCATTGGTAGGGTTCTGTAGGTATACTTGCTGTCCAGTTGCTAAAGTTTCCTGAGTGATTTTTAATATGTTGCTATGTGGTTGCTAGGCAGGGCTGGGAAGGTTACTTTTAAAATGTATTTCATTACAGATTACAAAATACATGCTTTAAAAAGTAATCTGTAATGTATTTCGTTAGATTACACAGGTTTTGTAACTTAATCTAAATACTTTAGAATACTTTGAAATACTAATATGGTACATAAAACAAAGGGATCACCAAACTGAGGACTTGGCTTTCCACTGCATATTATTTTAAACAACAGAAGTTTTACAGTTTTCCCCCATTGGACATTATGGTCCACAATTGTGAGTATATGCCTCACAATTCTAAGAAAAGAAGTCAGAATTGTGAGTTAAAAACTCACAAAAAAAAATACTTAAACAATGCACTCACAAACAACTATCACAAAACATGAAAACAGTGTTGATCATTCAGGTAACAATAGACAATAAAGATTCAAGGCTTTGTACATTTTTAGAAGCACTTTATTTTATAGTCCTGTTTCCCATGTACAAACTATGTACTTATTACAGTAAATATAATGATTGCGTAATAACTAGGTACTAACCCTGAACCTACCCCTAACACCATGTCTACACCAGATGCGGCGCGATTCGACAAGAGACAAAAGAACAAATTAGAACCCATTATAATTAAAAAATTTGCCACACCGGACGTGGCGCGATGCGGCACAACAATAGCATCGCGCCGCATCCGGTGTAGACACGGTGTAAACCTAAATTTATACCATGTAGTTACCTTACACTACTCAGTACTTTCTTAGGTAAGTACACTGTAAGTACACTATAGGTACACGTACTGTAAAATAAAGTGCAACCCATTTTTTTAATGTGGCAATCAGTATAAATTTAGTCAGTTTGTCTTCTGAGTTGGCTATATGTAAACTTCTATTGTGTGAAATAGCCTATTCAGGACAGTACTAAATAAAATTAACATGAAATTCCTATGAATTTTCCGATTTTGCATATTCGGCAAGGGGTATGAAATTTATGGGCATAACTAGTTTAGGATGCATTTGCATCAGTCAGAGAATCACAGATTGCTGTTTACTTTAATTGCCTGTTACAGTGTATGTGAATGTTTAAATGAAATAAATGACATAAAAATTCCAAGTAATCACTGTGGTAATCTAAAATACTTTTTGGATGTAACTGTAATTTGATTACCACCCATTTAAAAGTAACTGTAATGAAATACAGTTACTCAAATTTTGTATTTTAAATACATAACTAATTTACATGTATTTCGTTACTCCCCAGCCCTGCTAGGTTATTTTAAATGGTTGCTAAAGTGTTGAAAAGTGGTTGCCCTAAGAACGTTTTGCTATCAATCCCATTAAGTTATGAAAACTTTTAATTCTGAATGTCTTTAAACGTTCCACTGACAATGTGAGAATTAAGTTTTATACATTCAAATATTTTAGTATGATTTGCTTCATTCTTTATTCATATTTTGTCTAATAATTATACATGCTGGGATGGGTAAAATATGGACAGAACCAACCACTGCATTATAAATTAGCCAATTTCGGCTGACTTAAATTTTTACGTTTAATCAAGTTAGCTTTATGAGTCAGTTAAACTTAATTATATTCAACTAACTTCTGGAGTTGTAAAACACAATTAGATTTTTTAAGTCAGTTCAATGTACTTTACGTTTAACAGTTTTGAAGCTGTTTAACTTAAGTTTTTAAGTTTTTTTTACAGTGTTGGTTGAATAACAGCCACCCAACATAGGTTAATATATTACCCAATAGTTGGTTTTATTCATATTTTACCCAACCATGCATTGACAACAACCCAGTGTAATTTAGAGCGAGAAGAAAAGCAACCTGACAGATGCCTGCAGGTTCCTTTATGTGGCATGGTACACTACAGTAGTGGTGAAGTAATACACTTGGGCATGTGACGTGATCGTAACACAGTGTGCTTTTAAAAAACATGAACTGAAACGGAAAGCTTGACTTCATATTTTATGTGTTGGATTGCACGTTCAGGTTTACACATGTTTCATTTCCTGGTTTAAAAGTTCACACAACTTAATAATTTACATCATAGCAGTCCTGAACTTTTCTTAAAGCAGGTACAGGATTGTGGATTTACATTGGTCCTTTATAAGGTATTTTGGCTCCTAGTCAAAAACGTTTTAAAATATTTCTATTATTGATACATTCCATTAATTTATGTGCAATAAGTTTCGCCATTCCTGCTGTAAATAGGACACCAGAACAGCCAGATGTTTAGTGTCTAAGATTTTGACATTTTATTTTTCGTGTTTGTTTTATCAGCCAGAATGCATGTCCTCATGTTTTCACTGTTTATTTTGTGTGTTTTTAATGGTTTCTATATGTTCTGTCTTTTCCCTTTTCCTGTTCAGCCCGGTAACATTTCCTATTTAAAAAAATCATGATCATCAAACATTGTGCAATAGCTTTAACTTTATAGTTCAGACAGAAATAAACGTTTAGTACAGTCTTTTTTCTACACTCAGCTTCCCCAAGCTCCGACTATATTACGTAGAAAATCTAAATGATTCATTTCTTATAAAAACACATACTGCTCTTGGTAGAAGGCACAAGAACACTGATTGTAAATGATGTAGTGTGTTGCAATGATATTTATGAGGAAGGATGTTATTAGAGATTTCTGCAGTGACCTTCAGCACTGTATTTTTACACACTATGCATTCAGCAGTGACTTTTTAATTGCATTAAAAAGTCCTTAAATTTTTAGGCAAAATCGTGGCGTTTCCTGTTAATGACCCACATACTGTACATTCATATTAATTTTATTATTTACATGCCAAGCAATGTCATGGTTACTGTCTTTGAATTGGACTCTAGAGTGTCAAACTGCAGTTTTCAGTTTTAATTGATGATCAAAGGATGGCAGAATCAATACTTTACTGGAAAAAGACCACCCCCCCACCCCCCCCACACACACAGTAAATGACAAACACTTTCTCTCCAACACCCAATTAGCTTGTCATTGTGTCATATAATGGAGTGGTGGGACTGTGGGTCACGCTGAAAGAAAACAGGTGCTTTTCTCTATTTCCCCTGTAAGCCTTCTGCCTGTAAAAGTCTACAGTAAAGACCACCCGCAGGCACCCATCTCATTACTCTATCCTTTCCCACCCTACACTCAATGAGCACCATTCACATTCCCTCTGCTGATGTGCTCAACCGTAAGTATGTTCAGCATTGAAAGGAATTCTGTATATGTCATACCATTCTCCTTTATTTAAAGGGAAAGATCTCCTAAAAATTACAATTCATAATTTGCTCACACTCATGTTTTCTATCTGCATATGGTCTTTCTGGCCACTCATACAATGAAATCAAATGAGGACTAAGGTTGGCAAGCTTCAAAATGATATAAAAGGAACGAATATAATGTAAAAGCGGTTCATATACCGCATGTACGCTGTATTTCAAGTCAAGTAGAATTGAACTCTTTAAAGCTGCAGTCTGTATATTATATCTCGCAATACCGCCATCTCTGTGTAATGCCCGTGGTATACTTCTTTTTTACAGCCGAACGCACAGCCATGCAAAGTACTTCCTTCAAATCATACACGTATACACAGGTTTTGACGCATGCGCATTACGACATATTGCAATACCTCTCCGGGCCTACAGGGGTCAGGTTTTCCTCTACTACCTTGAATCGATGCTCGCAGGATATGGTTGCTACCTGATAGTTAACCTAATAACTGCAAGAAATGGAATGCGCATGTGCTGCCTGAGTGTACTTCACGCGGGGTAACAAAATTCCGGCGGTGCGCGTACTATTCTGATGACAAAATTTGCGTCACGCGCACTGTATGCTGTCCCTCGCGTACGCGTAAAAAGGGAACTATACTTCAGGCTTAACAATCATGGACTTTTAGTTGTGGTTTTCCTTGGTTCTGTTTTACCTAGTTTCCTGTGTTCCTCTGATTAGTTATTTAGTTCACCGATTTTAGTTACTCGTTAGCTATATATTATTCATTTTCTGTTCACTTGGTTGTCGGTTATTGCTTATGTTTATGTTTAACTGTGTTTGGATTAGCCTTGCTCTCGTTCTCCTGGATTCTTCATTAAATACCTGTATGGATGTTACTCCTTGTCGTGCACGTTAATATACACGGCTACATGTGACACTGTTTGAAACATAAAACTGTTTACTTACAACTGGTATCACAACAGACTGGTGTTAACAAAAAAAGTGATATTATATAACCATGATTATTGTAGTAATACTATGTTTAATATCATAAATAATCCGGTGCTAGTATCTGATTGACCATTTAACATAGAAGGTGGTGGTTTTGCACCCATTTAACATTTTGTCTTTAGAGGCACAATGGTTACAAACTCCCTCACTGCCTCCATACACTGAAAGTGTAATTCAATTGACCAAAAGAAAAGGAAAACACAAACTAAACCTTTTTTTATGAATATTGCAATTGAAATCCCTCTTGTGAATATTTTGATCGCAATCATTTTGTAAAATAAATCTGAAATGACAGCCCCCGTCCCCACTTTCATTACATGGCAAAAGCATTCGTGAAGTTTGTGTGTTCTTGTCGTTTGTGTGCCACAGGAGAAAGTCATACTGTATAGGTCTGAAGCAACATGAGGATTACCCAGTAATGACAGAACTGTCACTTTAATCTCTGCAAATGGTTTTACTCCATTCACTGCATCTGAATCCCCGGTGGGCACAAACCAGTTAGATCTAGTTTCTGCGGCGGGATGAGCTTTCTGCCACAAACCCAGCGGCGTGATTGCCCTATAATGATAGTGGGCTGTTCTCCAGGAGCATAAGTCTGCTCATGTGACTCCATTCATAGCAGGAGGATAAATGGGGCGGAAACGCATGCGTTGATCACAGCTCTGTCCTGCGCGCTACCATTACGCTCTTCTTTCTCCCGTGTTGTTGGGTTTTGTCTCGTGTCCTCACTAATGCGTTTGAACCTCTCTGAATGTTCTGTCTGTGGTGACGTAATGAAGGCCCGCTGTTTGTCTCTCTGAATGGTTTCCGGTTGTGCGACGCGTTCAATGGGTTCACTGCAGTGCCATATGACTAACTCTACCGCAGTGAGATTCATTCGTCAGTCTTTTACTCCGTCCACCCTTTACCCAACACTACTCGCTACTCATCCTGCTGCTTATATTTCATCATAATCCATCTCAAATATTTACAGGTGACTAACTCATATTTAAAAAAAATGAAGGTTAAGGTTTAGGGGTGGGCTTCAGGAATGCTTTTTTATACAGTAAATTATTGTACGAACATTATACAATTTAGTGACTTCATACAATCGGTACAAAACTGCAGCAAGAAAAAATGGTCAAAATATGTAGCTTTTTGTCACTTGGGGAGTACCCTTTCTTTACAAGCTGAAGTCTTCAATTTGATAATACAGCATCAGCTTCTAAGTAATATGTAGAGGAATTATAAATAATATAAATCTCTAAAAAAAACTTTAGTTTAGTTTCAAGTTTAGTTTGTAAATGGTGTATTTATATGCACAGGTGCTTCTCCAGTGGATTCCACCTCCCGTTCTCTTCGCTGCATGGCAGAACATTTCTTCCACACATGGCATCACTTTTAGATTCAAGCTATGTTTGGCAGCTGACAGCGTGTACCTGGGGGCCGAGGCCTGCACGCTTTGTTAATGTTTGCTCTTTATTTATATGATGTGCAGGAGAAATAAACAATGCACAGAACACACTGACGTGTTTGTCAGTAAATAAGATGTACAAAGCGAACACACTGCAGATAAGGTTTTGGTTTGTTTGTTTGTTTACATGGAAACAATTATAAATGCATGCTTTCAAATGATATTAAATTACAAAGACATTCAAATTACCACGAAATATAGAGAAACTTAATTATTCAGAGAGCCTTAGGTGTGCAAAAAAATCTTTATTTATTGGTCTTTTTAAGGAAGGTTTTCCGAGAAAGGTTCTCCATTTCGACATCCTGTAATTATACTCAATTCCTCCTGATATCACGAAGATGATTTCTTTATGATAAATAGCCACAAAGTGACCTCAAACTTTTTGGACACACTAATTTTCTGCTGTATTTACAAGAAAACCACCAGAAACTGATAACAGCTTTTCTGTATCATCTAGTATCATCAGTGGACTTTGATAAAATAATGGCTGGAATACACTAATCTGAACAGATTTTTTTTAAACTAGACATCATACACTTGCAGACTTTCTGAAAGTTTCAGATAGAAACACACTAACGGATCAAATCTGCAGACTGGCACAGACTGAAAATCTGAGCAAAAGTCTTGTAGTGTATTTTAGCCTTAAGATGTTGCATCATACTTTATAAGGTTTCGAATTTCAGGGTTTTTTCCAAATAAAAACAATTGTAAACCAAACAGAAACAGATGAAATCGGGAAGAAACATTGCGGCTCTCTATTTGAGTGTTTCTGACTCAGATTTAGTATCAACGTCTGCACCATCAGCAATATGACAAAACCAAATCTGCGCAGACATGAGAAAAATATCCGTTGAAGCAGAAGTTTGTTGCTGACAGACATGACGGGATAGCTCAGGAAACTCAATGGGGTTCTCAGATATGTTTCATGCTAGCAATAGTTTTGTTTCAAATGTTTCCCTTAAGAGAAATAAAAACACAAATAAATCAAATGCTGACGAAGAGTAGATGTATTAAGCTATAAAATGTGTCAGGTCTTTGTTGAGTATATTTGCTGAAATGATCACATGATGATGATTTTGAAGTGTGTTGTCATTACATTGTAAATATTGATCGTTGAAGGAATGGGTTGTGCTGTAAATGTACATAAATTATATAAAGAATGAACGTGTTACGATAAAAAGAAATGATTCAAGATTTTCTTGTGAAATAATAAGTGACTTTCTGGGTAAACTTCCTCTGGTCACTTCCACATTGGAAAATCCAAACTGCAGATGCGTAATAACTAGGCTATCGGTAAATGTTGCGGTGTCCTATAAATTCCAGGTAACATCTTTCTTAAGTAACTGAACGTTTTTAACCATAATGAAGATCAAATCTGTCCTGTTGCAAGGTCTTCATATGAGATGCCACGAATATCTTACTTTTGCCAAATTGTTTCAACCACCTTTGTATGAGATGCACAATATCTGGGTGAGGTGAGATCTGATGAAAATGTTTGAGTTCGTATTGAGATCTTCAATCATTTTGACTTTTGATTTAAGACATTTTTCAAGCGTATTCTTCCACCAGAGAAACAACGCATGAACTGATTTCACCTTCAGGGAAAACCAGGAAACCAGGACTCCATTTTTAGAGTTGTCAGAGCCCACACACCCAGCGTGGGCGACGCTCGCTGTGTGAAGGCAAGTGCAGGTCTAAACCCTATAATCTACCGTTTCTTTCATCGCTGTACCTCTGAGTCATACCAACAACACGTCTCTCCAGAGAACCCCTCGCCTTCCCGCACCCATCCGTTCCTCTGCTCACTCTTCAGCGGGATCCAACACAAGTGGGTAGGCGTTGTGATAGCACATCGTGCTGCTGAAGGCCCGATAAAGACGGGCAGATATTTTCGGTTGCCAGATAGATCCTCAGCTGACTGTTTGACAACTTTAAAAAAGGACGTGGAGCGAATGCAATGATTGGCATTGTGCGCTTGTTAAAACAATCAAATTACAGGCCAGTTTAGCAGTTGGACGGATATGGGCGAAGTCTGAGCCAAAGTACTCCAAGAAAAAAAAGCGATTTTCTGAATGTTGTGGTTGGTTTTGGCAGGGATAGGGTGATTGCCCGTGCTTTCAGTTTTACAATGACACACTGGTAATCCCTGAAGAATACGCTGTTCCTTTTTCTTGGGTTTTCTTACTGTACTTTTATATTGAGGAGCAGATGTTTTTGATTAATAACACCTTTGGTGTTTTCCCTATGAAAAATAAACTGCTGGTCATACTGTAGTTGGTCTCCCTGACTGACCAGGTTGGTCTGTTTTGTTTCTTTGTTTCTTTGGTTTTTGCTTTGCATTGTTGCAAAACAGCTTTACATACTGTATAGACAGTAGTAACATACATAGTGGTAAAATAGTAGTAAAATATACTTGAAACAGACTAATTATTTATTTATTTAACATCTAATTATTTTTTTTATGACAGAACATTAGGGTTGATTACATCTTGAAAGAACCATTTCTTTTAATTGATTGTATATTTTTATGTATTATACAGTATATTACAGTTTTTATAGTCTAAAAAACCCTTTTCTGCTATGAACCTTTTGTGAAAGAGAAATGGTTTTGTAGATGTTAAAAGTTCTTTATAAGCAAAACTGGTTCTTCTATGGTATTGTTTAACACATTTTCAAGAGTGTAGTGTATTTCATTCAGAGATGATCCAACAACCTATTTCACAAACGTGTGTTGTTTAGTTTTCCTTCAATAAAACGGACATGAATGTGTGCATGTAAACTGCCAAAATCATGGACTTGCTTGGCCAAAAAAGTCTGGTACATCAGTTGGTTGACTCATACAGAATCTGAACGTCACAGATTGACCTTTTCACTAAATTCAAAGAACACAAAGTAGTTTTTCACATTTCATTTTTTGTAGTACCTATTACAGCATGACATCATATCCTGTTCATTACAGTGACTGACGAATTTTCCACGCTTTAAGTAAAGTCAGGCCAGCGGTTTAGTACACGTTTGTACTCGTCTGAGTTTTTAGTCTAACCTGATGGTTAAAAGCTTCAACACTCCCCATCTAAGAGCAACAGTAAGATCCATTTCAATGTAGTTCAAACACGAAAAAACAAATCTCGGGATAAACGGCCAGCATAGTTTCCCAGGTCACCTCTGTGTCTGTTTCACTGTTGACCATTATCTGTTAGTATCTGAACATCTCTAGGCCTTTTCATGAAATGCTCCCGCAATTGTTTCCCTGACAAGGCATGACAAGACTACAGGAAGGTAATTGGTGGTGTTTGTTAATGCAAGCATCATCTTTACTAGACCGCACGTAATCTTTCTCCTCTGTGTAGGTGGATACGAGCATGAGTAATAGTTGATTCGACATTGAGATTTTCTGGAAAGGATAATCTGTCATTGTGTTGATTTTAAGCATTGGGTCACCGTGTGTTTGTTAAATCAAGCATCATTTGTACTCTGGCTCCTACAGTTAGCGTCTGAAAATATCGTCATTCAACTTTTCAATAAACTGTATTAAAGTCTTTAAGGAGAGATGTGCTAGTACTTGTTTGAACTCGCATTCAGCGTATCAGTTTCCTCTGATGGTAAACAAATAGTCATTGACTTACATTGAAGAAGGA
Organism: Triplophysa rosa; assembly: GCF_024868665.1. Taxonomy (NCBI): domain Eukaryota; kingdom Metazoa; phylum Chordata; class Actinopteri; order Cypriniformes; family Nemacheilidae; genus Triplophysa; species Triplophysa rosa. The sequence goes on along the minus strand of NC_079909.1, from coordinate 3,653,954 downwards.
ACCTGAGTCAAACCGAAAGTAGGTTTCTTTAGAACCGAGAATATCATCTATCAATTGGGCGTAGGATCATTTGGCTTTAAGCCAGTAAGAAGTCACCTATCCAGAACACCATAGCAACCGAAAATCAACAGGTTGAAAACTTTCAAATCAGTCGCATAACGACGCCCTAGCAACCAACCTTTTTCAACGCTCTTAAAAATAATGAAGCGTCATAATGCTATATAGAAGAACCTTTTTCGTCTAACATTTCATACACCCTAAAGCATGCTAGGTAGTGTTCAATCTATGGTTGGGTAAAATATGGACAAAACCAACCGCTGGGTTATACATTAACCTATGCTGGGATGATGTTACCCAACCATTAACTGTTAATTTATAACCCAGCGGTTGGTTTTGTAGCTACAGTACATACAGTATTTAACCCAACCATGGATTGAAAACAACCCAGCATATTTTTTAAAGTGTAATATTTACATTGACATGTATGCATTTGCCTGATGCTTTTTGTAAAAGCAAGTGCATTCACGCTATACATCGGTGTGTTCAATAGGTTTTGAACTCATGACCTAGAAATCAGAAATGTAGAAATCAACGGACCTCCTATTAGATTTTCAGAAAGCATCAGCATTGAAAGACAACTAGTGATAAATCAGTCTGAACCTGTTTCACAGCCTCACACGCTCGGTTATCTGTGTGTGTTTGATGAATGAACTGCCACCTGAGTGAATTCACTACGCCGGCAACACAAAGTGTAATTACAAAAAATAATCAGTTCAATATCATTTTGATTTCTCAGTTGTGTTAGCACACAAAGACATCACACGTGGTTCAGATTGAGAGTATCGATCAATAGAGGTGTTTAACACAGGGTTTATTTTTTATACGCTTTTGAGACCGCATGGACCAATCTGCCACGTTCTTATCGGAAGGAAAAGCAGGTCACCGGCTGTAACTGGGAGTGGGACTCGAATTGCTCAATAAAGGCTGGTTAAAAATACTACGCCCGTGTGTGTACGTGCATGAGTGTGGCACAAAGCATGAGTCATCAGCCGCTCCTTACATAACTTAATTTCTCTACCCGTGCACTGATTGTACCGACATCGAATGTGTCCCACGTCTCTTGCTTTTGTCTGTTAGAGTGACAATAGCACAAAAGTGCTTTTTGTCGAAGGGACTTACAATCACAACAGGACCCATTAAAAGATTAAAAGAATAGCTCACCAAAAACGGAGAAGAACTGCATCTCAAGCATGTCATTCAACGCCATATGAATGTATTGGAAATAATTTCCTGTAGCTCAGTGGTTAGAGCATGGCACTAGCAATGCCAAGGTCATGGATTCGATCTCAGGGATTGCACATAAAAAGCAAGTGTGTAGTATAATGCAATGAAAGTCGCTTTGGATAAAATTATTGTTGTGAATTATGTCATTAACTAGGTCAATAGGATGACATCCAAACAATGCAGATCTATATCATGCATGACTGTCTGACTGAGCCTTGGAGGGGTGGTGACCGTCACACCCTGCATCGGTCGGATGCATGGCGGTCCCTGGCTGCAGATACAAATGGCATACATTCAGATCAACTGTTTTCATTCATTCTGCCTCTTATCCAATCACAGCGCATCATCTGCTGATGCACTCAAACTGCATTCTGATTGGTCCCGTGCCACTCCCTGTCAATGGAACGTTAGCAGCCGGCCAATCAGAGACAGGTATGTGAGCTTGACAATGCATGGGTGTTGGATTCAGAGCGTTGGAGCGTGAGTCTATCAGCATGCAGGACAGAGTGCCATTGAACAGCCCTTTAACACTCAGCGCCTGGCACACAAAACATGTCTGGTGTGCTACATGTGGGTTGGCAGGGATTCCGACATGAATGTCAAGGACATGGGAGGGGACTCAAAGGGGTAAACAGCCACCCAAGAGACCTGATCTGCCCTATTTCCCCGGCCTGAATGGCGAAGGGCGCATGTGTGCACGCATACGCAAGAGTTGACTCGCAGCAGCATGTGTTTGTGGCAGAGTTTCCTTCAGACATGTCACTGAGGTTGTGCGGAGGTGCAACTTTAACAAGGCTTTGATTAAAGAAGAAAAGGAAACGCGGGCTTAATTACAGTATAGCCCTGCGCTTTAATGACATCCAAATGTGCCTCTCTAACCACTGCCTCCAACAGCCACAGCTCAAAACCCCTCTAGAGACAGACTGTAATATGACCCGCAACTCACAACTGCATCTCTTTAACATAAGCCAGATGTGTAGACTGAGACTCCAGCAGTGCTGCATTCTGTTGACTGAATCTTGATGGAGGATGTGTATGTCTGTGCTGTAGACTTGTAGGTTTTTAGATTTTTGGAAGAAAAAGTGAGAAAGGCTACAATGTTGTTGATGGTTGCTAGAGTATTGTTATGTGGTTACTAAGGTGTTTTGAGTGCTTATCGGAGTGCTGCTTAGTGTTTTGAGTGGTCTTTCTGTTGTTGCTAGGTGTTTTCTGGGGTGTTTTGAGTGGTTTTTCTGGTGTTGATAGGTGTTTGGGAGTTATTTTCAGAGGTTGTTCTGGTGTTGCTATGTGTTTTGGGGGTGTTTTGAGTGGTTATTCTAGTGTTGCTAGGTGTTTTTGATGGGTTGTTCTATTGTTTTGGGGGTGTTTTGATCATTCGTCGAGGTGTTGCTAAGTGTTTTGGGGGTGTTTTGATCAAGCATTGAGGTGTTGCTAAGTGTTTTGGGGGTGCTTTGATCATTCCTTGAGGTGTTGTTAAATGTTTTGGGGGTGTTTTGATCATTCGTTGCAGTGTTGCTAAATGTTTTGGGGGTGTTTTGATCATTCGTTGAGGTGTTGCTAAGTGTTTTGGGGGTGTTTTGATCATTCGTTGATGTGTTGCTAAGTGTTTTGGGTGTGTTTTGATCATTCGTTGAGGTGTTGCTAAGTGTTTTGGGTGTGTTTTGATCATTCGTTGAGGTGTTGCTAAGTGTTGTGTGTGTGTTTTGATCATTCGTTGAGGTGTTGCTAAGTGTTATGGGGGTGTTTTGATCATTCGTTGATGTGTTGCTAAGTGTTTTGGGTGTGTTTTGATCATTCGTTGAGGTGTTGCTAAGTGTTTTGGGTGTGTTTTGATCATTCGTTGAGGTGTTGCTAAGTGTTGTGTGTGTGTTTTGATCATTCGTTGAGGTGTTGCTAAGTGTTATGGGGGTGTTTTGATCATTCGTTGATGTGTTGCTAAGTGTTTTGGGTGTGTTTTGATCATTCGTTGAGGTGTTGCTAAGTGTTTTGGGTGTGTTTTGATCATTCGTTGAGGTGTTGCTAAGTGTTGTGTGTGTGTTTTGATCATTCGTTGAGGTGTTGCTAAGTGTTATGGGGGTGTTTTGATCATTCGTTGATGTGTTGCTAAGTGTTTTGGGTGTGTTTTGATCATTCGTTGAGGTGTTGCTAAGTGTTTTGGGTGTGTTTTGATCATTCGTTGAGGTGTTGCTAAGTGTTGTGTGTGTGTTTTGATCATTCGTTGAGGTGTTGCTAAGTGTTATGGGGGTGTTTTGATCATTCGTTGATGTGTTGCTAAGTGTTTTGGGTGTGTTTTGATCATTCGTTGAGGTGTTGCTAAGTGTTTTGGGTGTGTTTTGATCATTCGTTGAGGTGTTGCTAAGTGTTGTGTGTGTGTTTTGATCATTCGTTGAGGTGTTGCTAAGTGTTATGGGGGTGTTTTGATCATTCGTTGATGTGTTGCTAAGTGTTTTGGGTGTGTTTTGATCATTCGTTGAGGTGTTGCTAAGTGTTTTGGGTGTGTTTTGATCATTCGTTGAGGTGTTGCTAAGTGTTGTGTGTGTGTTTTGATCATTCGTTGAGGTGTTGCTAAGTGTTATGGGGGTGTTTTGATCATTCGTTGATGTGTTGCTAAGTGTTTTGGGTGTGTTTTGATCATTCGTTGAGGTGTTGCTAAGTGTTTTGGGTGTGTTTTGATCATTCGTTGAGGTGTTGCTAAGTGTTGTGTGTGTGTTTTGATCATTCGTTGAGGTGTTGCTAAGTGTTATGGGGGTGTTTTGATCATTCGTTGATGTGTTGCTAAGTGTTTTGGGTGTGTTTTGATCATTCGTTGAGGTGTTGCTAAGTGTTTTGGGTGTGTTTTGATCATTCGTTGAGGTGTTGCTAAGTGTTGTGTGTGTGTTTTGATCATTCGTTGAGGTGTTGCTAAGTGTTGTGTGTGTGTTTTGATCATTCGTTGAGGTGTTACTAAGTGTTATGGGGGTGTTTTGATCATTCGTTGATGTGTTGCTAAGTGTTTTGGGTGTGTTTTGATCATTCGTTGAGGTGTTGCTAAGTGTTTTGGGTGTGTTTTGATCATTCGTTGAGGTGTTGCTAAGTGTTGTGTGTGTGTTTTGATCATTCGTTGAGGTGTTACTAAGTGTTATGGGGGTGTTTTGATCATTCGTTGATGTGTTGCTAAGTGTTTTGGGTGTGTTTTGATCATTCGTTGAGGTGTTGCTAAGTGTTTTGGGTGTGTTTTGATCATTCGTTGAGGTGTTGCTAAGTGTTGTGTGTGTGTTTTGATCATTCGTTGAGGTGTTGCTAAGTGTTATGGGGGTGTTTTGATCATTCGTTGATGTGTTGCTAAGTGTTTTGGGTGTGTTTTGATCATTCGTTGAGGTGTTGCTAAGTGTTGTGTGTGTGTTTTGATCATTCGTTGAGGTGTTGCTAAGTGTTTTGGGGGTGTTTTGATCATCCGTTGATGTGTTGCTAAGTGTTTTGGGGGTGTTTTGATCATTTGTTGCGGTGTTGCTATGTGTTTTGGGGTCGTTTTGGTGGGTTGTTCTGTTGTTGCTAAGTGTTTTTGGAGGGTTTCGATTATTTGTTGGAGTATTTCAGTTATTTGTTGTGTTTTTGGTAAGCGTTTCTGGGTTGTTTTGAGAGGTTCTTGTCGTGCTGGTATGTGTTTTTCTTGGCCGTTTTGAGTGGTTGTTCAATGCTGATAGAAGTTTTATTCAACTCACAACTAAACACTCCAAAAATACCTCGCAACACCAGAATATCCACTCAAATGCTTTGCAGCACCAGAAACACAACTCAAAAACACTTGGCAGCACATTGGTAACCCCTCAAAACATCAAAGCATATGTCCACGTTTTGCCTTTTGTTTCAGTCTCAGAAAAATTTTATATTAATAATAAAATATCAGACAATATATCGGTTATCAGCTTCCAATGTCAAAGAATTATCAGTTATCGTTATCAGCCTAAATGTACATATTGGGGTATCCTTATTTAATACTTTCATAAATTTTGTTTAAATCACTTTTTTTAATCACTACTCGTTATATTGATGCACGACTTGGCAGACACCACAAATTGTGTTGTGATGGCCTAGTGTGAGATCAGATGTGTCATCTGTGCCTTCTTTCTTTTGGTGACATACCGGTCTCAGCGGAAGCAGCTACTGTGTGAAGATATCATTGAGAGCGAGAGCAGAGGGGTTTCATGGTCTGTGACTCCAGATAGACTCTGACATTGTTGTCAGTTCCTTTGGCAGCTTTGTAACTACAGTTTAATAAAAAGATGCAGACAATTACCCATCATCTTTCACTCTGACAATAAATGTGCCTCCTCAGATTATTCTTTCTGAATGCTAACACTTTAATCATTTGTTTAATCATTTTGAGTCATTTATTCTCTGTTTAAAATGCATAGAAAAACTGTTTCATATTCTAATAAACTGTTTCATATCCATGAAACATCCCTGCCTTTTACAAAATAATGCCTATGCATGTTGTAACCTTGACAAATCACAAATCTCTCATCTGGCACGTTGGCAAATATTTAAACAAAGCATACACACAGTTAAAGAGCAAAAGATTTGGACTTTATAAAGGCCATCATCATACTGTACCTTTGTACAGTGAGCAGTGTGCACTGATATGTTGGCTTTAGGTAACTAACTAGTAAATGATCACAACATTTGAACATTACTGTTTTATTCATGTTAATTACGCTTACAACATAAGAATCATTTTTACAAGTACCTACATTAATGAAATACATTCATTAAAACAGCACTGTTTTGATATTATGGGAGAAATTAATGTTTAATCCTACTTATATTGCATGCTTTAAATAGTGCATACTTAAAGTTCAGTTACTATGAACATCTAATGTGTTATTTTGTTATATATTAGTCCTCAATTGTTATATAAATAATATGATCCAAGGATCCAAGAATTATACTGGACTTTACTGGACACTTACTGGACTGAAGTGTTTATCCAAACTATTTTACATCTGAAAGTTCCCAGCATGCATTGCAGCATGTACGATTATGTGGTTCGAATGATTAAAGTTTGACTATTTCAGTGTTTGCGGACTTTATTTTGTTGTTGTCATACAGCGCACTGTAACTATAACCATCAGTAACCCCCTATCATTCCCTTGAAATATCCCATGTGTATTTCTTTATTTAAAAACGCACCTCATCACAACAGCCCGTCCGATCGCTTTGAATCATTCAAACACTTTCATTTTAGGGATGCACCGATATGTCAATTTTGTCCGATATCGATAAACGATCATTCTTGAACACTGGAAGTCGATAACCGATATATTGGCCGATATATAACATTTTCTGAGACTGAACATTATTTTTTGTACCAAGCCTACTTTACACAGTAATTCAAGATTCTTTAACTTTTAAACTTTTCTGGTATAATGTTTATTTAATAAAGAAATTAAAGATGTTCTCCCAGAGCAACCCAGAAGTGTTCTCAATAGCCACAAGTCTAACAGGTCGCAAGACAGAAAGCATTCAGACAGCGGTCTGCTTCAAACAATGTGCTTTTGTTCCTATAATTTACACATTTACACACTGTACCGCATCAACAATGTTTTGCTAATAGCGGTAAGTGAATGATCAAGACAGAAAGACAGTACTGTACTGGATCTTAACTGTGAGCAGCGTGCACCTGAAGAAGTTTAACCAGAGGAAATGATTCAGAATTTATCAGCTATAATATATCGGCCTAAATTTGATTTGATACCGATAACATTAAAAATGACCATTTATCGTCCGAAACCGATATGGTTGATAATTTATCGTGCATCCCTAATTTTCAGCCAAGCGCTGAATTACTGCACAAATCCTGCAAAGTCGCCACTTGTGGGATGGCAGAGAAGCGGTTATGTGATAATATCATTCCAGTGAAGTATCCTTTTAATGGATAGAGTGAAATCAATGCGGCAGCAGCAACAAAGGATTATGGGCTATTTGTGGTATTGTATAGATGAAAGCACAGTGTTAGTGTGTGTGTGTGGGGGGGGTTCTGGGATTTCTGCTGTATGGTAGTGGCGAAGAGACCATGTGACGCCAGGCGTTTCTCTCAAGGGAACTCTTATGTAAAAGGAAGATGAGATTGTGATGCTATACTGGGAACTGGACTGCTTTGTTTAGCTGCAGAGCTTTTTTATTAATGGCCGTCTTGACTTTAAGAATTGATTCTTAAAACTGTTTGCATCCTGGTGCCATATTTTGATCAAGAACAGCAGAAATCTAAATAGACAAGAACATGTGTCTGTAACATTCAGTTAAAAGGATTTCAACTGTATTCAGTGTGCTTAATGTGGACTTTAAGTGGACTCCACTCTAAATGCTAAAGGTCTTAAACGCTCACTTAATGTTTTATGAATCCTTATGACATCATTGATGATAAGGTGTTTTATGTCAGTACAGATAAAAAGGTAATTGAGAGTTAAAGCAAGCATTGCACATTACGAATGGTATTTGGAATCAGTTGCTATGATGCTAGTTTGCCTTCAGTATTTTCAGATATGAAAGCATTTTCGATCAGGCCTCTTTCAGTGAGAAACAGTGGAATTTTTAAAAAAGAGGGAGATTTGTCGCTCTGCTGAGCAGGGTTGCTCGGTGGTCTAAATTTAGACCAGTGAAGTCCCGCATATCATTATAGAAGGCAATGTGAGCCAGGCCTGAGCTGGAGCGAGACGCTATAAATAGCAGCGAGTAGAAGAATGATTGTTTCAGCTTCACTGGAGTTCATGGCTGAGCTTTGGGGGGGGGGATGGGGGGGGGTTTAGCAGATATTGCAGGTAAAGTCATAGTTCTGTGAAAACTATTCTATATTACACACAAACCATTCAACGGGAAGTATTGACTCAATACTGTAAATGCTTGTGAAAGCATCTCTTATTTATTCACCATCAGTGCTGTTGCTATATTTGACTGAAATTTTCACACTGAAATAACCCCAATTACCTTAAAGAATTCAGATACAAAAAAAAGGTGTATACCTGTACAGTCAGCTTGCCATTACTGTATGATCAGGTTATTACAGAAATGTACATCTTGTTTATAATTACCTTAGGCCTGTAATTATTACACCTTGCACAGGTGTGTACATAGCATCTGCGAATGTGTATTTTCATAGAATATATTTATTCTGTACAGTCTTTATAGTTTGTATTTATTTATGACAAATATTAATGAATAATTTAATTTAGTTATTTTATTAAAATGAGTCTTGTTAGATTTGAATCTCTGCAGTGCAAGCTTTTTCGGATTCAGATTTTTCTCCATCATTCCGCTGCCTGTTGAATATTATCTAAACAACACTGACATCTCCTGGATATGGTCAGTACTGCATCATCCACATGTAACTCGATATTAATTTTTATTAATTATTTTTTAATAATTTGATTAACTACTCTAGTTACTGTATTGATTGTCACCCTTGTAAAACAATTATTAAATAATCTTTAAATAATGAATTAGTAAATATGGGTTCTCCTGTAAACAGTGTATAAGCACCAATAATTTAAGCTTGAGTGGTGTTTACATTCTAAAAAATAATTCATGTGGTTTAGTAAATATCACAAAATAAATAGTTATATTTACTTCATAAAATCTTTTAAAATCATTTAACTGATTTTTTCAGTAGTAAAAGGGTGATTAAAAATCCAACAGTTAATTTATCTAAAATGTACTTATATTATTTAAGTTTATTTAATGGAAAGAACAAATTATATTTGCATTATACACGTAATATTTTTGGTGAATTCTAACAGAAATATTTGAGTTACTCAGATTTACTCAGTTTTTTTACTTACATTTACACAATTTAAACAGTATATTTCACATTTATTGATTCACAGCTTTAAAATTTACTCTTTTTTTGTGTAAATTGTTTCACGTAAAATTGTGTAGGGTTGAGTGTAGGGTTTTTTTGTACTAAAATGTTTTGTTACATGCTGCTGTGCTATAAAAAGATTAATTTTATATCCATCTTGACGACATTAAAATATTTACTGTTTACGTCTTCTGAAAAAGTCGTGTTGTGTTTCGCTTCACATCCCGTCAAGGTGACTTTTATTTCCCACAATGCTTTGCTCTTTCTTTCTCTTCCGGTTGTCGTGCGCTTCATGTGGCAGGTATTGAATTTATCTCCGTATAGTAATCAAATCTAATGCAATCCTCCAAATATGTACATTATTATTTAAACATCAATTCTATGACGTGTTTGATGTCCCATTTTAAGCAACAAATGTATAATATTTTGGATGAGCAGTGAATAGTTTTGCAATAAATAGTTTGTAGTTCAATAGCATCTGATGTAGCTGGTAGCGTCGCGCGCTGGGTTCAGTGAATTAAAAAAAAAATAGAAGCACGTTTAGTCTGTTAAAACACTCATAAACACAATGATACATGCTAAGTAGTTTAACACTATTATTGTTGATAATAATGAGGAATTCTGAGTGCATAATATTAGCTTCGGTTGCTATGGGTGTTGTGAGCGGATGTGCTTGTGTAAATAACTAACGTTAGAGGATCAATAAAGCATGATATTAACCAGTGCGACGCCGTCCGATTAATCTGATCTGTTATTTGTTTTCTTGTGTTAGCAGACAGTGATCAGAAATGGCAAAGTCAAAGAACCACACCACACACAACCAGTGTAAGCGTGAACCTTCATGTTTTCCTCAATACATTGTGGTTTAGGTCGTGTATTGTTTTCTAACTTTGTCGGTTTTTATGTGCAGCTCGTAAGTGGCACAGAAATGGCATCAAGAAGCCCAGAACTGATCGCTATGAGTCTCTGAAGGGGGTAAGTGTCTGAACAGAACTCATTCACTCCGTCTTCTATGAGCACTCGTTTTTAATTCATTGATCTTTAATGGAAAATTCCAACCAATGCTGTGGTTAGCTTTGACTGAATCTGATGAAACAAACTCTGCTGCACTGTGATATGCATGTCTGTAATGTCATCAGACAGTTGTTGATATTTTGTTTCATAGTTTTGAGTTTTTCTGGTATGTGCTAGATCCTTCAGCAGTTGTTGTTTTGTGTTCTATGGTTTCCTTGTACACACAATAAACGTCTATGTAGCTCATACCACTACATGTACTACAAGTACCTTTTAAAACTTTCAAAGATTTTGACTTTCAATTGTAATGTTGCAAGAATAATGTCATGCTGTTAAAATAAGTATCATTGTGTGTAGAAATATTTTGTGGGTAGAAAACACAATTATGAGGATAAGGGCATAATTATTCCACATATGGGCTTGCTTGTTAAAGGAAGTTAAAGGAACAGTTCACCCAAAAATGAAAAGTTTGTAATTTACTCACCCTCTTGTCATTTCAAACCTGTGACTTCCTTCCTTCAGCAGAACACAAAAGAAGATATTTTGAAGAATGTTGCTAACTGCCACCCATTCACTTGCATTGTTTTTGTGTCCATACAATAGAAGTGCATGGCGGCCAGTGCTGTTCGGTTACCAAATTCATTTGAAATATCATCTTTTGTGTTCTGCGGAAGAAAATCATACAGGTTCAAAATGACAAGAGGGTGAATAAATGACAATTTTCATTTTTGGGTGATACATTGGGGTCATACTGCAGTGGATCTATTAATTCTTCATCCATGTATTTTTTTGTCTCTCAAAAATGATTACTATCAAGTTCATTCTTGCTAAAAGGCTTATTGAAATTCCCCATTTTTATTTTACTTTGCCCCTAAATTACTACTGGAGTTTCAGCTGTTCCTTGCCCATGTTTTTACTGCTTCTGTTGTTTTTTTACAACAGCATTTGCATTTTGTGTATGCAGCATATTTTAAGGTCTCTTCCATGTTGATTTTGTTCTTTGTAAATCTTTAAAGTCCAACACAAGGTGTCATTTTGACGAATTTAAAAACATTGCATCTCATCTGTTTGGCACCATTTCACTTTAGTTTATTTATCGTATTGTACGTTTATATGTATTAATGTTTTTGTTCTCGTCAACAGATTGACCCCAAGTTTCTGAGGAACATGCGCTTCGCTAAAAAACACAATAAGAAGGGGATGAAGGCTATGGGGATGAAGACTATCGCAAAGAAAGAGGCTCCTAAATAGATGACAGACCCCTCAAGAGTAAATGATGTACAGATGTTCTGAAAAAGGACTTTATACCATCAAAATAAAGCCATGCTTTGTTAATGAAACATTACTCTCTCTCTCTCATTTTGATTACTTTAACCCTTTGCTGGGTTCACTGTGCTATAAACTTGTTCTAGTTTATCAGTGGTCATGTTGAGTTGGTTTATAGTCTGGTACAAGATTATGGTTCAGTTTTGGGTGATGGCTGCTCAGGGTCTGTTATTGCAATCTGTGATCTGCACAAAAATTGAAGGGATTTTTTAATAGTTCGCTTGTTTTGCTATACAACAATATGGAGATCCAGACATTTGTACGACAGTGATGTGGTTTAGCCACGGTAATGTTTACTGCTGGGTCAACATAGACCAAACCTTTTTGTTTCTGTGCAGCTGAGCTGAATAGTGCAAGTGAAACGTAAAGGTTGCTTTCTGCTCTGAAAGACTTTATAACGCTGGCATTTCTGTCCAGGGCTGATGCCCAGTTCAATGAGACTCAAGAGATCTGCAAAAATAGTGTGATGACTAAAGTATAGCCAACTGAGGATCAGTGCAGGGTTTGAGAAGATTGTCAGTGATGGTCTGCTTTAATCTCAAAATAGAAATGGCAGTAATAATAATAGTAAAACTGGGTTTATGCAATATCTTAATAAAAAAAACACTGACAGAACTGTTTCTTTGCTTTACATGCATTCTAAGTGTATTCAACTCCTTTCATGAACTCTGGGGAAAAAAGGTTTCAAAGGAATTGAAGTGCAGAGTCATCAGAGAAATTCAAACTAAGGTTACACGAGCTTGTAGCTCCTAAAATAAAACTATTGATCATTTCATGGACACTGAGCTGCATTTTACGTGTAACTCATGTTGGCAGCCAGCAGTATGATGCCACAATCTAATGTGTCAATGTATCTTATAAAGCAAAACAATCATTACTGTCATAGTCAATTTTGCCTTCATTGTTCTCGTCTCCATCTTTCATGAGTTCCTCTTCATCACGTGTGATGAATTCTTCAGTGGAGCTCAGCATCCTCCTGAGTTCTTCTGTCAATGTATCCGTCTGTTTCTGCACATATCATTCACATGTGATACTCTGTCCTGTTATACAGTTTTTCTATACGTGTTTTGTCACATACATGGGCTATACTTCAAAACAAATATTTAAGGTTGTATGCAGCTGTAATAAAGCAATAAGCCCAAAGAAGCAGTGGGTTACGGTCAGTGTTGGGTGTAACTAGTTACTAAGTAATTAGTTACTGTAATTTAATTACTTTCCCCTTGAAAAAGTAAAGTAAGGGATTACTCTTTTTTTCTGTAATTTAATTAGTTACTTTTGATGTAATTAAACTATATACTTTGTGTAATATATGTGTGTGTAATAGTGGAATTGACATCAAAATTCAGAGTCTAACTTTAAAATCTGTGCTTTAATGTATAATTCTCACATTTGTAATAATTTGGACAGTTAATAATACTACTTTATGTAGTTTAATATTATTTATTTGAATAAATTAAAAGAGCCCTTACATGCCTATCCTTGAATCACTTAACTAATCAAGGTTGATATAGGATATAGAAAGTAATTAGTAATAAGTAACTAAATACTTTTTGGAGAGAGTAATTTGTACAGTAATCTGATTACATTTTTGAATATGTAATTAGTAACTAGTAATTAATTACTTTTTGAGAGTAACTTACCCAACACTGGTTACGGTGCATTTTTTAACGGCTAAGGACGTTGTTGCATGACACGAAGCGGAGTGCCTAAAACCCCCCTTAGCTGTTATAAAATGCACTTGTAATCCACTGCGTCTTGGGGCTTTTATAAAACGGTTATTCCATATGTGTAGCAAGGTTTCATAAAGTAAAGTGATATTTAGGCTATGTCAGCAGCTATAAATCAGGGTATTTCATAACAGCTTAGAGCTGGTCTCAACTAATCAGAATCAAGGACCACAACTGACTGTTTTATAATTCATTGATCACAATGAAGGAGAAAGTGTGTCTCTGTCTCAACCTCACCAGTGCCACAGTGGGCACAGACTCGTTCATCCTTTGGAAGCCATGTTTGTCTGTGTCTGCCTTTGTCTATGGACAGACGGTGATCACTGAGTCTGTATTTGCTCAGGAACCGTCTCTGTTTCACATCTCCAACAGTGTAGAGATAATCTGACACATTGTATTTACTGTTTAGGGTCCGATAACATTCTAGTTTAATTTGGTTTTTACTTTCCTTTTCCCAATGGTCGAAATATGACTTTTTACTTTCTTTGATAATTTGATTTATTGGTATATGAAGTTTCAGAGCGCAGCTGGCAGATGGGACTGGCTTTAGGTCTCAGCTCTTGGGTTTTAAGTGCTTCATATTGAAGTGTGTTAGGTGGACTTGAATTAAAGGGGTCATATGACACGGCTAAAATGAATATTATCGTTTGATTAATATGTAATGCAATGTGTATACACGATTTAAGGTTCAAAAGCGATGTATTTTCCACATACCATGCTCTGAAAAGCGAGGTGTGCTATGATTGGCCAGTTAACCAGTGCGTAGTGATTGGTGGAATACTGCAAGCGTGTGACGAAAATGTAACGCCTCTTACCATATTTGGAACATCAGGTTCCTCTTCAATTGTACTGACAGGTACGCCCACCTTACTTGCTTGTACATTTGGGCGGTCTTAGTCAAATCATACCACGAACTGACGTAGATTTGTGGGGGTGTGGTTACACGAGGCGTTTCAGGCAGGTCTGGGTGAGCATTCGCTTTTAGATAGAATGCATATTTTGTTCCGACACTTTCATTTGTGCAATTTTACGTGTCTAATGCATGGGCAATGCATTTACGTGCATGGGCAACTTATAACACACCAAAGACACAGAAAAACATGTATTCACGCCATATTTTTTAACCCCCTTTAAGGTGTGTCCAGAATTTGAGGGAATGTTTTTGGATGTGTATTATAAGGTCTCAACCTAATTCAGCCCTGCATGCATTAGTTGGTGTTCTCTGAACTCTTTTTTTCGTGCTTCGTTTAAATCTTTCAAACTAATCGGATAGTCTAAAGGAGTTTGGTTGTTTTTAATTATCGATTCTAACTGGTTTAGTTTGTTTTGTAGGTTTTTCTGATCAGGTGTAAGACTATCTGACTCCTATTTTTCCTTGGTTGTTCCTCTGTTGTCTGGTGTCGATCGCGGAATGGGACCTGGTTGGACCTGCACGGCTTCGGCGGGTGGGGCTTCCTGGGTCGCGGCTGGTGGGCTCTCCCTGTTCTTCATGGACGTTTGCTCGGTGGCTTTTGGTCGGGGTCATTGAGTGCAGCTATGACACGTCAGAGGAGATCTGGCCCTCCCGGCTGAGCCTGGTTTCTCCCGAGGCTTTCTTTTCTCCATTTATTCGTCAATGGAGTTTGGGTTCCTCGCCACAGCAGTGCAGTGTTGGCTTGCTCACCGGGAGACTGCATTTATTTATTAGATATTATTTATTAGAATGATCTTGCTTGGTCTATAAACACCATGCACTGTGCTGTGCTTTACCTTTCTGTGTTTTTCTTATTTGCTTGTGTAAAGCTGCTTTGAAACAATGCACATAGTGAAAAGCGCTATATAAATAAATTGAATTGAATGTATTATCTGAGGAGATTTCTCTGAACAGTTTTTTTTCAGTTGTCTATAGTCTTTTGCAGCCAAGCATACAAGTAACAGTGTGTGACAGAGAAGATCAGTGTAATTTTGAGAGAAAATGCTTGCTTTTTTATTTGAGTCACTTTTCAAAAGTTGCTAGAAGTTGCCAAATAAAATTTTAAAAATTGCTAAATTTGTTGCTAGATGCTTTTTAAGTTGCTAAATCTAGCAACAAAATCGCCAAGTTGGCAACACTGGTACAGGCAAGGATCCATATATTTTTTCGCAAACTGACGTCATCACCCCGCGTCTCGACCCTAGTCTGACACCGCTACGTCACACCCACAACAACAATGGCGGACGACGTGCTTGTGTTCGTTTTGCAGAAGCTACTGAGCTTATTAGCTTTACTACAGCAAAACCTTCAGCTTCTTTGCTACTGCGGCGAGCAACAAATGCTTATGGACAACAACATACGCCACATGCTTTTAGGTCCACCGCGGAGGATAACGAGGAGAGCAACCAGGAGAAGATTTTGGGTAAGACCTGGCAGAAGCAGCAGTTGGTGGGACAGCTTTGTTAATAGCGTTGTTGTGGAAGATGAATGGAGGGAGAACTTTCGCATGTCCAAAGCATCTCTGGTCGCCCTGAGCGAAGAACTTAGTCCGTATATTGAAGGGCAAACAACAAACATGAGGGCACCGATTGAGACGCTGAAAAAGGTTGCGTTAACGCTTTATTACTTGAGCGACGTGGGACAGCTACAGAAGACTGCTCACGCCTTTGGCGTGTCGCGACAGGCTGTGTCCGTTGTTGTCAGGCACACATGCAAAGCGATCGCTATCCACCTGGGTCCAAAATACATCAAGTTGCCTTTTACGGAGGCCGAGGCTGAGGATCTGGTTTTGGGCTTCCATCGCGCTCATGGCATGCCACAGTGTTTGGGAGCGGTGGACGGCACCCACATCGAAATCAAGCAGCCATCTAACGTTAGCAACTCAATGGACTATATCAATGGGAAAGGTAAACACTCCCTTAATGTACAGGCGGTCTGTGATCACAAGTACAGATTTATTGATGTTGTGATAAAGTGGCCTGGGAGTGTACACGATGCACAGATTTTTGCTCATTCAAAGCTCAACTTGTACTTTAAGACCGGCAAGATCCCTGGTCTGAAAAAGCAGATTGTGGACCACGAGGATGCTGTACCAATTGTTGTTCTTGGTGACCCAGCTTATCCTCTTCTGCCTTACTTGATGAAGGAATATTCCAACGGTGGCTCCACACCTCAAGAACAGTACTTTGGGCAATGTTTGTGTAGGGCACGGATGGTTATCGAGCGTGCTTTTGGTCGCCTCAAAGCCAGATTTGCTGCACTGAAAAGGCCTATGGACATCAACTTGCAGGACCTGCCCCATGTCATTTACGCCTGCTTTGTGCTTCACAATTTGTGTGAGGACAGTGAGGAGAATGTGGCTGAGCACTCTGTGTTGGGAGCAATACAAGGTGACGAAGACTCGCAGCCTCCTACATTATGCAACAACTACCTCACAGACTGTAATGAGGGAGAGAGAGTGAGGAGAGTTCTCACAAAGTACCTTGACCCTTAGCAAAGACTGGCCAACGGGACCGATTGTTCTTTTGTATAATTCTCCAAATGTGAATTTTATAATGCTTATTATTTTGAAAGTGTTTTGTGACTGTGGAATGTGTGTCCACTGTCCAGTGTAAATAAACAAAGGATTGCGACTCTTTTTCCAGAACTCTTTTTTTTTTATCCGACAACAAATCTTTGGGTTAAAGGAGAGTGCTCACAGAGTTAACACAGAGTGGCCAAGAAGAGCAACAACGGGACTTTTGTTACAAGTATGTTAGTACATTCTCCAAATGTGAATTTTATGTGGTAGGCTATATAAGACCAGTTTTTTACTGCAGTTATGCTTTGTGTTGTCCTTATGTTGTTCCAATTGCTTCTATTGTTTACCTCATTTGTAAGTCGCTTTGGATAAAAGCGTCTGCTAAATGTTGTTGTGTCCAGTGTAAATTAACTAATTACTGCAACCACTTCCAGAAATGTTTTTATTAGAAAATAAAGCTTCAGGTTAAAGAACTATATAAAACGGATGGTGGACGCCCTCGAAATTGTCCACTGCTGCTGTGGGGGTGTGCAAAGTGGCGCTGGAACAACAACTCCCTCATCAAGGAAAAACCGTCCTGAATGGTGTTGGGGTGTATTCCAGAAAGCAGGGTTAACTAACCACAAGCTTAACCTGGAACTTTCTGTTGATTAACCCAAAACCTGCTTACCCTGATCAAGTCGGTTCCAAAACACCTGATAAGAGTTAGTTAGTTCAATCAACCTCCCGAAAGATACCCAGAGTTAGAGCGCGCTCACAGAAACAACATGAAGACATTGTCAATGGATCATAGATTTCACGAGTCACCATGGAAACGGCCAGGAAGCTTAAAGTTTTTGACTGTAAAACAACATTATAAATCAGAGGTTTTTTTCACAGACGACACAGAATCTGCATCATTGTATAAAGTGCGGGATTAAAAATCATAAAATTAAATTATTTAAGTTATGTGTTTATAAAACTATAAACGCTGCAAATTAATTATTTAATTAAGTATATAAATATTTTAAATTAGGGCTGTCAACGTTAACGCGTTGACGCATGCGATTAAATTTTTCAAATTAACGCGTGAAAAATATTTATCGCAATTAACTCAGCATCCGTTTGTTTTGACATCCCTTGACTAGCGTTACATTATGTAATCACGCTCTTATTCGTGTACAGGCTTTTAAACCACTTAAGCGCGATTTTAAACAGTTGCTTTGACGCGTTCAATGAAGATAAACCAGTGGTCACCAACCTTTTTGGGCCCATGATCCCCGACCTCGGAATTGTTGAAAGGCAAGATCTACCACTCAAAAAGTTGAAAATAAAAACAGCCGAGATTGAACCTCCAGTTTATGGCCTTTTATTTATCTTATAATTGTGGGTCTATTTGAATTACCTGAAATTCTTTGTTCCACTTTTCAGATGCAACTAAGCAAACTCTGTAACATGTAGAGTTGCCACTTTAAGTGTGCCAAAATGAGGTGAAAAACACCAATTCAAACACCAGCTCAAGGACTAATTCACACATGACAGCTTGACATTAAAACGTGGTTAAGAATAAGTTTAACAAGACCCTAATTATTTAGGTATTTACTGTATAAAGATTTGTTATTTATGATGCATTTATTTGGTTTACTTTTATTAAGTAAATACAGCATATGGATGGAAATGTTATAAATAGGCCCTAATAATAACAACAAGGTCAATTATTTATGTTAAATCATTTATCTATTTACTTTTACCCATCTAATAATGTCTTGGTAATAAGTATCTGTTTCACAAAATAGCTAAAGGTCTGACAATGTAGTATGGAATGGGCGATCATATTAGGCTAATTGAAAACATAAATAGGATGTCAGCAGATGTCATCTCCTGCATGAGATTGTACTGAAAACTGTAGTTTACCATCATTCACAATTACAACTTTGTGAATAGACTGATGTTGTCTTTCAGACAAACTCAACATTAAAATGCGCGGCTTTTAATGTTATATTATTGATGTTATATTCGCGGAAGACAGAGAGCCGCGACTCCTGATACGCGGACAGTATGAAAAGCGTGCATCATCCACACTCGCGGCGCTTGCTTGCGCATCCAGTGTCAAAGCACAAAAACGCGTACACCAACGAACAAGTGGCATTTTAATGTCATATGAATAAAAAGTTTTTAAGTGTAATGCACAGCAACAGTGACCTCCAAATGACAGTTACGCCACTGCATGCGCCAGTCATTTTGCGTTTGATGACTGACCACCGCATTAGAAACGCTGAAGAGCGATCACGCGCAGTCGCGCATCACAATGAAATGTGATTAATGATAACGGTCGCATTAAAAACTCACGCAGGGAATCATTATTTACACAGCCGTGAAAAGATTAATGCAGAACTTAAAAAAATACAACCGCTGAATGAAGAGAAAGAGAGATGCGCTTGCAAAACTGAACATTGATCAGGCACAATATATTTGTCTATTAATTTTCCTATTAGCCTACTTTCGGGGATCGACAGGTAACGTGTCAAAGATCGACCAGTCGATCGCGATCGACGGGTTGGCGACCACTGTTCTAAACTGTGGCACGCGGCAAAACGCAACGCGAAGTCCAGTCTGGTGTAAACGGTCATGGGCTGAAGGCTGCGTCGGTGAATCTCTGTCAGACAGCGCATCCGTGTTAAGTTCTCTTTCGTGCTTGAATGGATAAAACCATACAAGATTATGTCAGAAAGCCCGTTTTGTCGAGCATTTTCTTAAGCAAGACTTCAAAGTGTAAAATAAAATCGTAAATGAATGCAAAGAGTTGTGAAAATGGGAGTGCGGTGACGGTCAGATCTGCGTACTGAGACAGCTCTTAAAGGGGCCGCGTTCTAAAACGTGCTGCTGTGACTCCTGTCACTAATGTTAATCAAAGAACAAAATAAAAGAAATCAATGTGATTTTGTAGCTTTAATGAGAATTCTTCTGCATTTAATTTATAATTTAGCATTAAGGACTGTAAAGTGTTTGAGAACTTCCTTCAATTTCTGTATATTTCATGATAGCTCTCAATTATATTGTTGAATGGCTATAATTAATGTTAAAATAATCAATTTAATAGAGACATCAGTTACAGTACTAATATCAAAATGTTTTCTTTCATTCATAAAATGACGCTGTTAAAGAAATATGTTGTTTCTACATCAATTTGAAGATTAAATGTGAAATTATTCAAATGTAAAAGTACATTTTAAAATATTATTGTTATGTGTGATTAATCGTGATTAATCACAGAAATTGTGTGATTAATCCAATTAATTTTTTTAATCGATTGACAGCACTATTTTAAATATATGCACTATTTTTATACTATAATAATATATACTCATCATGGCTATCTTTGTTACATAAAGTGTAGATTTGTTGAGATGTTTGTAGCTGTTATTTTAACGTGTCTACCATTGTATTTTACCAAAATTGTGTTGTGTATATGTATTTGATCACATTGCTAATTTTGAAGGCAGTATTAAACCTATTATTTGTTCTTTCTCTGTATGTTCCTTAAAAAATCTACCTTTATTTGGTTCTCTGAAAACTGACTTTGCATTGTGTCAGCTTTATTTGCAACAGTTGCAGATGTATTTATATTAATGGAGACTCTTTTAATTCTAGAAACTACTACATTGGTCATAATTTTGGAAAAAAAATGTGCAATGCTTTTCAGTACACTACACTATGATAATTAATTTGCAGCAGAGGATGAAGGTCTGCTGTGACATGAGGTAGAGGTTTAAAATGTTAGGCCCAGTCACATGTCCAATATATCATGTAGCCTATAAATATCACTTTCAAATACACATACATTTTGTTTATTTCTTTTGACTTTGTTTGCTAAAAGGACATGGCTTTCCAAATGTTAAAAGAGGTGGGAACGGCCTATCCTGAAAGGCTAATTGTAATTTGGAGAAAGGCCTTACAATACTAAACTGTAGGAGGAGGCTCAGGATAAGAAAGACATTTTTAAGGAATACAGTCAGTATGAAAAACCCTAAGTCTTAAGTTTTTGTAATGTAAATGGATTTAAAATTATAATAAGAAATTTAAATATGTAAACAATATGCCATGGTGAACCCATTGGGGGGGTCACCTAATAAAGCCTTGGAAACCTGCCAGCCTGGGAA
Organism: Triplophysa rosa; assembly: GCF_024868665.1. NCBI lineage: Eukaryota > Metazoa > Chordata > Actinopteri > Cypriniformes > Nemacheilidae > Triplophysa > Triplophysa rosa. Next base: position 3,633,157 of record NC_079909.1, on the reverse strand, counting down.
TCGAACTTGCAACCTTTGAGTTTTAAGTCTCTCTCAGGCCACAACTATCTTTGACCCAACACATCAAATATTGCATAATAAGTGGACAAGAGTAATGATATGCAATTTCTCTGCAGTTATACTTGGAAATTGTAAGGTGTGTATATTGATCCAGTGATATTTGGAGATGTTTTAATAAACCTAATTCAAAGTATATACTGTATTCAATATAAATACATAAAGTTGAACAATAGCAACTTACATTATTCTACTTAAAGATTATTTCAATTTAAAAGGTTAAATAATAAAGTTAATAATAAAATTAATTGTGAATGCTGAATTGCGATGGGTGAGATTGGAAATGTAATTGTAATATTGCTGTAAAATTATAATATATTATACGTAATCTGTGCTTTCACGCCCACTTGACGCTCATCAAAAGCGCACAAATGCGCAGACAACAGTAACATTTCCTTCAAATGAACTAATCCTGGGACATAATCTGCTCCGGTGTAGGTTATCTTCAGAGAGTAAATTGATATGGATACTTACATACCCTGAAAGTTATCTACGTTTTTGGAACCGAAAGTTGAGGTTATCAGCTAACTAACCCTTAAAATTACCCGGGTATGTCACATAACCAGCTTTCTGGAATACCACCCCGGTTATATTAGCAATGTTTGTATTTATCTGCTGCATGTTGTCGGAGTTGCGTCTTGATGATTCCTCCATCAACTCAACATCCTCCTCTTTATTTGTAGGTCGTCCTCTGTCGGATCAGTCAGAATCTTCCTCTTCAGCCTGTCCCCCTCTGTGGCTGTTCAATTTTCCCTTGAATAAAGCAGAGCAAAATCACGTTATTATTAAGCAAAACAAGTTAAGGTAAAAGCTATGTTGTGAATAATGCACTAAACTATTTCCTAGTCAATGGGGTCCAAGAACTGTTTGGTTACAAGCATTCTTCCAAATATATTTCTCTGCATTCAACCAAACAAAGAACTTTATACAAGTTTGGAACAACTAGAGTGAGTAATTCACGAGAGAATTTTCATTTTTGGGTGAACTATCCCTTTCAGAAAGTTGGTAAACAACTGCGAGCACTGTACATGATAAATAGGTAAACTAAACTAGTACTTAGGGATAGTTCACCCCAAAATGAAAATACTTTTATTATTTCTTCACCCTCATGTCATTTCTAACCTGTATGAGTTTCTTCTGCAGAGAACACAACAAGATATTTTGAGTAATGACCCCCATTGACTTCCATAGTATGGACACAAAACCACGGAGACATTTCTCAAAATATCTTCTTCTCTTGTGTTTCACAGAAGAAAGAGTTACAACAAGGAAAAATGATGACAGATTTTTTTTATTTTTGGCTGAACAATCATTTAATACTAATAAATACTTACATGGGAATTAATCTAGGCAAAGTTCATCAATATCATTCAACGAAACACAAAAAATCAGATACGTTTTTATATTCATCCAACATGTAAAATGTTTAAATGTGTAAGAATTTTTGACATTTCTTGGTAATGATACATTTTATTTAATTTAAAAAAATTATATCACTGATGTCATTCGGAAACCTTGTATCTCCGTATTTTGTGATTATTATTATTAGTCACCCTGTTAGTTATGTTTGTCACTGGGTTTTGCAAGTATTTAACCAATAAAAATTCAAAAGTGCTAGTCAACTTTGACAACACAGTGCAATCTTTGAAAAAGTACAGTGTTTTTTCCATTTCCTGAAAAACAGCAAATTTGGACACACAAGGTTATGTCACACACAATGCCTATCATAATAATTTATTATCGCCACAGTACTGAACTCATAGTGTGTCTTACCACTGCTTTATAGATGTCACCCATTATGAGAGATGAAGAACAGAGTTAAAGAGTTCAGTGCGGCTGAATGCATGAGGTTTTATAAGCAGCTCAAGCCTCAAACGTGCTGTTGTTTATCCCTCTGGACAGTAATTGAGCTTCATACATGGATCAAAGATGTAAAGCATCTTAATTACCTCAAATTTGACATCTTCCAGTTGCTCTCTGTGAGTTCATGCCAGAATGAAATGTTGCGCACACTGCTAATGAAAGCACGTGTTCTCAAGAGTTTTAGAAATGTTTTATCTACACACAGTATGTTTACATCTCAACTAATATATTTAGGTTAAATTTTAATTAATTATATTTATTTAATTAATATTTTTATATCTTATAAACATAAAAAACACCCATAAATCACAGGAACTATAATGATTGTAAAAAATCATTTTAAATTATGAATGTAAAAAAATCGGAAAGTTTTTTAATATACAGATTACAGAAGTCAAAACTATAAAGTACACAGCAAACCAAATACTGCAGTTTATTATAAAAATGCTTGAACATGGTTTTCGTGTGGTTTGTGCTAAAATTAAATCCCATCACATATTATTGCTTTTTTTATTACAAAGTACAAAGTTCAATACATTTATGCCATAGCACAATACAATTCTTAACAGGTGTATTAGTGTTGATACAGCATTTCTAAAAAATGCTTCACTCTTTGAGAGAAAAAAAGTAAAAGAGTAACAAATATATATATATAAATAAGGGTCCTAATCTAATAACAAAAACATAACCAACATAGACACAAAATTAAGGGCATTTTTATTTGTCGCCATTACATAACGCTTACAGCCAAAGATTTTTAAGTATGCAACTGAGATAATCGAGACTTTTATTGTGAAAGCTTCCGGATCGGTAATGTTTCGCTGAGTTGCATCATTTCCTCCCTCTCTCTGCTCACCGGTCAGGATTCGCATGTGAGTGTGGAGTTGTCACTTTACTCCTCATATATTATTGTTTACACTAACATATATTATCACTGATATCTGCCGTTAATAGTTCCGTGTATAAACACAAACTGTAGATGTTGAGATGTGTTTGAATAATGAGGTGTTGATAGATCAGTGTCTTTCATTCTGTAATGACTCACACTATTGATAACAGTAACCGTTGTGCATTTCATCCTTTCATAACAGTTGCAGTGATGCTTAAAACATTTTCTTGTTGAAAACAGTTTTGTACTAAGCAGACTAGTTTAGCTTGTCTGTTTTGACAAAGTGGTTATTTATTTTCCTGCCACCAGACACTTGCCATATAAATGACAGTGAACGTTTTTTTCTCATTTAATGTTTTTCATAATATGCCTTTATTGTCTCTGCAAACACTGAAGTGGCCTGAATCTCTCAGATAGAAGTGTTTACTGTCTCAGAAGTAGGGATGTAATGATTCACTCAGCTCGCGATGCGAGTCACGATTCTGATCTCGCGATGCGATTTATTCACGATTTACTCACGATTTATTTTTACAAAATGAGTTGAAACAAATTAGAAATGAACAACTTGCATTATTTATTAAATGCTTCACGTTTCTTTGTATAGTAAAATAATGTTTTATTTCAAATAACAAAACTAAACTGCAATTTTATAACAAATTAATAATAGAAAAAGTCTCTTTAATATAAACAAACTAATACTGTCTGAGCTTTTCTTGGATTTTTTTGCATTTAAGAAATATCAGCATGTCCACGTTTAGATTTGCAGTGAAAATAGCGGCCCCTGCTGTTCAAAAAATGTATTGCGATTCAGTTCGCACCTCAACCGATTTGAATCGTCACTCATTATAACCGATTTTCAACCGGCTCACGGTGAATCGTTACATCCCTACTCAGAAGAGAATGTTGTTTAATATGTATACTGTTGTGTTAAAATGTTGTATGTTAAGAAAAAACTTTGTAATTCAAATGTATTCAATCAGAATTCAATCATGCATTGGGTTTGACATCTTTTGCGTTATTTACAGCTACTATTGCATTTGTTGTTGGTCATAAATGGGGCAAACTAATGTGAGAAGTACATTTCTGACACTGATAGGCCAATATGATGTTGTTGTGTCAGTGTGTAGTCAGAATGGTGGAAGCAGTCCAAGAAACCATCGACTTCCCCACGGAGGAAGAGCACATCCTGAAGTTCTGGGAGGAGAAAGACTGTTTCCAGGAGTGTCTCAGGCAGTCCAAAAACCGGACAAGGTGACACCTGCCGTATAGGGCACTGTATAGTGGATATTTGTGCTGAAGATAGATAGTTAGATAAATGCTCATTAAACAAGGCTGATTTAAGCTAGAATTCATTTCTTTTGAATTTTTAAATATACTCATTTTAGAAAGAAAAAGAGTGAATGTGCATCTTGATTTGAATACTGTAGCTGTGACATGTCAGCTGTTTCTTATGGAGTTCCTATCTTCCATGTTTAATCGAGGAGTGTCTTTAGATGTGTTGGAATGCTGTTTCACTTTCCGCCCATTCGCACGGTTTCAACCACAACAATGTTCATGTTGTTTATATGGTATTGTCTTTAGACAGAGAAAGCAAGACAGAACATGTGATGTTTGTTATTCAGGTACACGTTTTATGACGGGCCGCCCTTTGCCACTGGCCTCCCTCACTATGGTCATATCCTGGCCGGAACCATCAAGGACATTGTGACCAGGTTTGCCCATCAGAGCGGCTTTCATGTGGACAGAAGGTTTGGCTGGGACTGTCACGGGCTGCCCGTGGTAAGAATTGATCCCCTCCGTCACATTTGACTCCAATATTGACCGATGCCATGAATTATATATTTAAGACGGCAAAACTGTTGTACTTCACGAAAACTTTGCTTTTAATTCCTAAAGTTAATAATTTTGGTTTCTCAAAACTGTTTTGTTGGAAATTGAAAATATGTAAAAACAAAAGTCCCAGAAAGAGTACCATGGTTTTCAATAGTATTAGCAAGACCCCTGCGGTCTGCCATAAGCATAACATGCGAAAGTAATGTCATTGTTGATGTTTTTCAGGAATATGAGATTGATAAATCACTGAACATCAAAGGACCTGAAGATGTTGCTAAGATGGGGATAAAAGAATATAACAAACAATGCAGGAGCATCGTCATGAGATATGCCAATGAATGGGAGGTATGTGTGTCTGTAATAACATCAGAAATGATGCGTTTATTTAAATTCCCAAATGACTGGATTCCAGGCCTTTGTGTTGACAGCATCTCATTTTTTAGATGTGGTTTAAATGTGCTCATTAGAAATTTCTTAACGGGTTTTAGATGTCCCAGCTGAATTTCTAAGATCTTAGGTCGATTTATAGGTTTCGTTATAGTAGAAGGGAAGAGAATAAATGGGAATCGGAGAACATAAGACTGACCTGCTAAAAGTTATTGAACTTGTTGCAAAATTTTTAAGTCAATAACATTTAAGGCCCATTTTCCAGTGGGTTTAGTGCAGTATGTCTAGTTCATTATGTTCACACTTTTTCCAATATTCAGAAATGAATAACGGGTCATAACACATTTACAGTGTAATTGTTATTATCTTTGAGACATGAGCCTTGGGTTGTATCATTATCGGTTTCACTTTTAGTCGCTCTTGGAGTAAGTGGTTTAAACAACCTCTTAAGTATTAAGCTTTTTACATGTATCTTAAAGTTTATTACCATTCAGCAGTGTTACAGGTTTTAAAGGAGAGTTGTCATAAAAAACACTGAATTGTTTTGTGTGACATCACTAAAAATAGTTTAAAAAGAACAACAACACATATAAACAATATACACATTAATACTCTAAAATTATACAATTTAAATGCTAAAAAAATCCTCTAAAATCCATAATCATTTAGGAGTTTACACATATAAGGAATTGGTAATTTTTATATTTCTCAGTCCAAATTCCTTGTATGGTGACCTAAGGTTTTCTCGTAGAGGGTGTAGCCAGTTATGGAAGTTGGACTTATACGATCTTCTAGCAAAGTCAAGACATATTTGGGTTTGTCTTTCTGCAAGAGTACACAAGCCTAAGGTACAAAGGGCTGTTGAATATTCTGAGTATCTTTGACCAAGTTTAATTCTACAGGCCCGTTTCTGCTCACGCTCCAACCTTCTATACTGATTTACTGTCAATGAACTATGCCAGACTGGAGCTGCACACTCCAATATTGGTCGCACACAACCTGTATAAATGGAAACCATTTCAGGATCTTGAACACCAAATCTTTTCAAACGATGAAGGGCAAAGTGCTTCCTGTTGGCTGAAGTCAGCATATGGTCTTCTTGACTGTCCCATTTTAAATTACTTTGAATAAAGACACCCAAGACTTTATGTTGCAGACTTCCAAGGTCTTGTGAGCGATGGTGAAAGTTGGCCAAGCTGGTGTAAGTGTCATATTCCAGGTCCAGGAGGGATTGTACTGACACCGTATGGTCCACAGCCCAGAACATCGCTGGCTTTGTACATATAATCCATTAAACTGATGAAACTATGAGTTGTAGAATGATGTTTTCGACTGCCACACACTGCATAGGGTCTAGATCTGGTGTAATATCATTCAGAATCCAATGTGCAGCGAACTGCTCACAAATCTTTGAAAGCAGAGCTGTTAATGAGATTGGTCTCAATTACTCAAAGTTTGGAGAAGTTTTTGGAATAGGGACTACAATAACCTCTTTCAATTGCCTAGGGATAACCCCTTCCTTGAATGAACTATTAATGCTATCACAAAGAGGGGTCCTAATTTCACATGCAAACTCCTTCAGTATTTTTGGTGGGATCATGTCAGGGCCTGGAGATTTGTTACAGTTAATAGAAGACAATCTGTTAAACACATCCCACACTGATATAGTAGGCATGGGAAATGACGGTATGCAAGAAGGTACGGCTGAGCGATTGAGAGGCTGTAGGAAGTAGGACCCATTACCTCTTGTTTAATACACTGAGGAGGACCTAATTGTATATTCGGACTCCAAAGGACGCAGTTATGGTCGCTTAATCATATGGGTAAATCATAGGTTTCAGATATACTGATTTTATGTTGGTGATAATGATGTCAAGAATCACATTCCCTCTAGTATTATTCTTAACCACCTGGCAGAGTTTATCATCTAAGCAAATGTCATGGGTTGTCAGATGATTAAAGTCTCCTAGAATGACAAGGCCAATGTCTGGGTATGTAGTCCGTAACCAGTCAGATGAAGATATTAAGTACTCTATGAGTTCATCCTGATGTGGTGGTGGTGAATAGAGCTGTAATCGGGCTTTAAAAGTTAGGCCCGACAGGGTCCGAGCCCGACAGAATTCGGCCCGAGCCCGACAAGTACATTTTGTTTGACAGCTTTTTAAACGCCCGAACCCGTTTACAGGCCGACATTAGGCTATTCAAATGTACGCACGCACACAGATTTTGTCAAGAATGAGACATTTATACATGTTTTAACATAATTTATTAATGACTAACGTAGGCTATAGGCCACTTGGAAGTTGGAACAAAGAAATAAAATAAGTCCTCTGTAACATCGTAACATCTCACATATCCCACTGGCTCATTATTCTCATTATGCACATGGTCAAAACTTTTCCTCACCTCAGACTTTGCTTTAGTTGCTGGTGCAACCAAAACGTAATCGCCAGAGGCAAGCCTCCGTTTCACCTCCTCAGCATCCATTTTCGCATCTTTCTCACGCTAATCGGAACGCATCACATGACCGCTCATTTACCGCGCAAGCCCGAGCCCGGCCCGTGTAAAATGATAGAAATTAAGCCCGAACCCGTCGGGTCCGTCGGGTTCGGGCAAAGATCTTCAGCTCTAGTGGTGAATACACTACACACACAGCATTTGCAGATATATGCCGTGGGAACCTTACTGGTCTCACTTTCACCCACAATCCCATTCAAGATGGTCAGGAACTTTAATTGGAGTCAAAGCATATGATGGAACGCTGTGTCGTATATATAATGCAATGCCTCCTCCACGCTGGCTAGGTCTACAATTTGAGTACAAGTTATATCCGTCAATATTCAATACATCGTCTGCCTTTTGGGGAGTAAACCACGTCTCAGAGATTGCAGCCACATCCACTTGATTTTTTATCAAAACAGACTGAAGCTCATCAATTTTGTTTACCAAGGATCTGGGATTTGACAAAAAAAGTTGGTAGCATAGTATAATTAGATGGCCTGAAATGCTCTGTCTTGACTTGTATTAGGTTTGATTGTGATCTGTCTTCATTCCCAAATCCAAACAGTTGAGGTCTAGAAAACTGAGGTCTTCTGCCAACAACAGTCTTAATCTTGTGCAAGGTCTTCTCACCTCCTCTACACCCTCTTTTCCTTGTTGGCATCCCTTCTTTGCTTAAAATCCTTTTCAACCAAAAATTCGGTGGGGGAGCAGATTGTTTGAATCTCTTTAAAACTTCAACATGGTACTTGTAAACCGATTCCATATCTTCCATTATTAAAAACAAGTTGAATTCTGTGTGATCCTTTCTTTCCTTGGGATCTTTCTCAGCCAGGCACTCAGGTGGGTAGGTTGATTAGTTCTCTTTAGCAGCTCCACAGAGTACTTGCAATCTCCTTCCATGTCCACTATTTAAAAAAAGATAACCTCACACTATCTCAGGAATGTTAGTTAAACTAAATACTCCAAAAATATCAAATGGATGGTTATTCCAGTAAGAGATTTTATCGGATTTTAACGCCTCTGTCTATACACAAAAAAATCCTAGAAATGTGTCTAAAACCTCTCACCATCTTATCATAGCAAACACAAAGCAATGCCTGGCCAGCCACACACACTATAAGAGCATAATAGCAGGTTTTCCCTAGGCAAGCAATGCTTATTTGTAACCAGATGTTTGTGTTGTTAATGTTTCAGTACTGAATCAATTAGGCTTTCAAGATGTTGTTTGTCTTTTATCACAAAATCTGTGTAGTAAATAGAGTTTTGAGGGATTTCTATGAGATAATCACTCTCTGACTGCATCATCTGTTAGCGATGTCTATTCTGATGTTTCAGACACATTCGTTCTGATCCCTGTCGACTGTTAGCTGAGTCATGCTGGTATTATTCTAAGTAAATCTGAGGACAGTATTATGGTGGCAGTCTGTGCCTGCAGCACAGCGGGCATCTGTGTTTTGCTCCAGGGCACAATAGTGATAGGAGACAGAATATCATCTCAGTAACCTTCCAGTCATAGACGTCAGATTGTGTTACCGTCTAAAGATCATGACTGGTCTACCATCTTTCTTTTTTGCTTAAAGGGGCTGTTTACAAAAAAAGAGAATTCTGACATCATTTAAACTTTATTGGGTCTTCTAAACCCTTATTGTTGTTCTTTGTAGAAAACAAAAAAGAAATGTTGAAGAACAGTCTGTCTGAACTATGAACCATGTCTGTAAGAAAGATGGAAAAAGTCATCATATGGTTTAGAACCGACAGGATTCAGAACTATTTGAAACCGTCTAGTGAACATCTCATACACACTGTAATCTTTTTGGTGTCTGTTGTTTGCACACATCAGACATCGGTGAGGAGAATGGGCCGTTGGATTGACTTCAAGAACGACTATAAGACTCTGTACCCGTGGTTCATGGAGACAGTCTGGTAAGCTCTGTCACGGTCCTGTTTTATATTCACATTATATCACCTGAAACAGCTATGAATGCTCAGTCATTGTGTCTACTGAATGCACAATAAAAAAAACATGATAAAGAGAATGTGAAGCTGATGTCACGCCCTATGTTGCATGTTGCAGTGGCGCCACCATCTTGGGAGGATCATACTCCACTGTTATTATTGTTTTGATATGTACTAGGGGTGTAATGATACTTCGTATTATGATATTTCGCAATGCAAAAATGTTACGATGCGCATCGTAGAGAGATGGGGATATTTTACAATATGTTTAATTCTATTCGTTCAGCGGTCAAGACGCTACCTACTCTGCGCGTCACGTGTGCTTTTCTCACATATGCGGTAGAGAGAGAAACACAAGACACAATCTGTGTCTCCAAGTGGTTTACAAAGCGTCATATTTTCCTTCACAATCGCCATTAAAACACAGCAAACTTGAAGCGTGACTGCAGGCGAGTCACCCCGAAACTCATTACAAAGGCAGCACAAACGTTTTTATGTGCCAATGTTAATTTATCCGCTAACGTGAGCTGCTGCATAACGTGATATGCCACATAAAGTAAGCCAAAAGAAACTAGCGCTGTTCCGATCAGAGAAGCGATGAAGTGAGTCGTACTGTATATTAAAAGATCGAATGACATGCTAAAAAACAAGTATGTGATTTGCATGATTGAAGAAATGTAATACAGTTTATGTAATATGTCTTTTTGAAAGATTTTTCTCATTCATTACTGTCTCAAGCAAAGCCAGCGCAGCTTCACAGAGACATGAGCCAATAGCGTTTGAGTGTGAGCTCTGTCAGAGCGTTTCATTGGTTGAATGTACTGAATGAACACGCCCTTCACTGAACGAACGAGTCAATTGAGTCAAAATGAGACTGAAAGAACTGCTGAATGAATATTCTCTGTGTTATAACAATGCATATCCAGTAGTTTCTCAATTTTTCTGAAAAATAAAGTTAATGACCTGGTTTAATTTAATTCCAAGGTAATGTAAATTATGTCGAAACAGTTAAATCTTTGTATGGAACATTTAATTACACAAATTAAATGAGTTAATCCAGATAGATTTTAGTAGACTAATATAATGTAGATTTCGTCGACTAAAACTATGATAAATTGGGATGACTTAAAACTAAATTGCATTTTAGTCAAAAGACTAGGACTAAAACTAAATCAAAATTTGATGTCAAAATTGACACTGATCTTAATTCTAATTTCAGTAAGCCTTAAAATGTTAAAATTCTTTATTATGTTGTATGTGCAACAAAATAAGTTCCTGAAATTGTTAATATTTTGAAAATAAATGTTATTTGAATTTCAGTTTCATTTTTGAATTTTTTCAAAATATCGAAATGTGTAGGGTATCGTGAACCCAGCATTCGAGATGTGTACCGAATCGTGAGCTGAGTGTATCGTTACACCCCTAGTATGTACCGTTACTTGTTTTGTTTGATATATGGAGAAATCGAAAATGAAAGAAGCATGGGCTTTTCCTGATCGACTCTGCGTAATGCTATTGCAGTTTTTTAACACAGCAAGACCGACCTACCATAGTTATACAGTATTTCCTAATCAAACAAGACAAACAAAACATGGCTTTATAGACATATTTATTGATAATGTATTTCCATCATTCGAACAGCTTCAAAAAATATATACCATATCTAAATCGCACTTTTATAAATATTTACAAATACGTAACTTTGTTAAACAAAATAACCCTTCATACCCGAACTGTCCAAATCAATCTGAAATGGAACAATACTTTTACGCGATCCCCACAAAAAAAGCGGTATCTCATATATATATATATACTGTATATATATATATATATATATATATATGAAATGCTATTCCAGCTGACAAGTACGTCAACTCTACAACATTTCAAATCCTCCTGGGAGGAAGACTTAGGCATTGAAATCACAGAGGAGCAGTGGAAAGCGGCCCTTGAACAAATTCACGGCTTATCAGTGTGTGCGAGGCACAGACTCATACAATTCAAAGTAATACATCGATTACACTGGTCCAAACAAAAGCTCAGTAAGATATTTCCAGATGTAGATCCTTCATGTAACCGTTGTGGGGTGTACCAGCATCACTGGCCCATATGTTCTGGAGCTGCCCAAAATTGTCAACCTACTGGAGTAGTATTTTTCGAACATTGTCAAAAATATTACAAAGGCCTATTGAACCAGATCCCCTAATGGCAGTTTTAGGTATAGGTGAACCTGAGATAGCTAAAAAATAGTGATGAACAAAATATAATTTAATTTGTTTGTCTTTTAGCACGAAGATTAATATTGCTAAACTGGCAACAGAAAGCTGCCCCCACATATGTAAATCTGATGAGGGATATAATGAAACTAATGAAATTTATTGCTAGAGAAAATTAGATTCTCTCTGAAAGACAAAGAAGAACATTTTTATTACATATGGCAACCTTTTATAGATTACTTTAATGTCATCAATTCTTTTTAAAGCAGTTAAAATGACCCACTCAAAATATATCAGTAAGCAACATGAAAAGAGGACGGAATTATTAAGTTATTTAGTGGGCTAAGACCCCCTACACTTTTGTTTTACATACTGTATATGGTCAACTGGTGTTTGTCCCTGCTTTTATTTTTATTTTCTCTCTTTTTATTTTTATTTATTTATTATTATTATTATTATTTTAATATATATATATATATATTTTTTTTACATTTATTTTTCTTTTCATATACATTGTAAATAATATATGTTGTCTTCCATTGTGTCTTCAATGGTTTTGTTATGTTCAAGGAAAAAATGCCATAAATAAAGTTATTAGAAAAAAAGAAAAACAAAACACTGCATTGAATGCACTAGCAGCCATCCTCCCAAGATGGCGCAACATTCAACACGGCATGACGTTGCTTCACATTCTCTACGTATAAGAAAATTAATAAAAACATTATTAAAAAATAATTTAAAAAACAAATTAAAATTAAAATAATTAAAAAACATTATCTGCTTTTGCAAATGAACTTTTCATATGTTTGCATATGTTTATGCATTTTTGAAAACGTTATTAGTAAATAGACTAATCTGAATAAATGACATGACAAAATATTGATTAAATATTGTGTTTCAGGTGGGTTTTTAAGCAGCTGTATGATAAAGGGATGGTGTACAGAGGGGTGAAGGTTATGCCCTTCTCCACCGCCTGCAACACACCTCTCTCTAACTTTGAGGCTAATCAAAACTACAAGGTCAGAGCTTTTACATACTGCTCAAGTGAAAATTGTTATAACTTTTTTGCCGATTTCTAAAGTGTTATAAATTGATCGACAGGATGTCCAGGACCCATCTGTGATCGTGAACTTCCCTCTGCTGGAGGATGAGAAGGTGAGCTTTATCGCATGGACCACCACACCATGGACTCTGCCCAGCAACATGGCTCTCTGTGTCAACCCTGACTTCATCTACGTCAAGGTCAAAGGTAAAGATCGACAAATTATTATTGTATTGTTATCGTAGATCAATACACAGTTTTGTCATTGGTCACTAAATGTTTGACACATAATAACTAAATGATCCAAGGATGGGTAATGAAATTATAAAACAGTTGAAAACTGTTAAAGGGATAGAAAATTCTGTCATCATTTACTTACTCTTGTGTCATTTCAAACCTGAATAACTTACTTTCTTCCACAGAACACAAAAGAAGATATTTTGAAGAATGTTGTTAACTGGCACCCATTGACTTGCATTGGTTTTTTACATACAATAGAAGTGAATGGGGTCCAGTGCTGTTTGGTTACCAACTTTCTTCAGAATATCTTCTTTTGTGTTCTGTGGAAGAAAGCAAGTGAGACAGGTTTGTAATGACAAGAGGGTGAGTAAATCATGACAGACTTTTTGGGTGAACCATCACTTTAACTGCTGGAAATGATAGTATTTTTTGTTTTGCGAATATAACTAAAATACGGAAGAGATAAACGGAGCCACTGCTAATCCTCTTTTCACTGAGATACTGATCTTAAACATTTTCAGTAGTTTTAACAACTTTATCATAAATATCTGAAAATCGTGTGGTGTAAATTCAGGTGACCAACTTCTATAGGTGATTATAGACGGTTTTATCTTAACAACATAAAAAACCGTTATTGCGCATGCGCACTTTTGTGACCCCACCTTAACTTCCGGTACACATTCACAAACAATAGAGTGCCTGTAGATTATGTCTGATAACAATCAAAAGAAAAAGGAGAACCTTTACTTGGCTAAACATGTCTCTCCAATATTTTGAATTTAGACTGCGATACCAAGCTCAACCGCTAGATGTCAGTGTACCATACAGTTTCTTTATTTGTGACAATAAATTGTTTATGTAATATAATTAAAGTACAACAAAATTCAACAAATCGTTTATTAAATACATCTATTATGCAGTAAAATTATAATACAAATCAACATCAACATAAATTAAATTAAATATAAATAGTTCTATTATTAGACACTAGCCAAACACAATCCGGAAGTTAACTGAGGGTCAGGCGCGCGCGCATCCAATGAAACGATCTATAGAGATTGTTAATCGACGTCACGCCGTGTTGAATGTTGCGCCATCTTTGGAGGAAGGCTGCTAGTGCGTTCAATGACGTTTTTGTTTTTTCTTGTTTGATTAGGAAATATAACTATGGAAGGTTGGTCTTGCTGTGTTAAAAAACTGCAATAGCATTACGCAGATCGTTCAGGAAAATCCCATGGTTCATTCACCATCGATTTCTCCATATATCAAACAAAACAAGTAACGGTAAATATCAAAACAATAATAGCAGTGGAGTATGATCCTCCCAAGATGGCGGCGCCACTGCAAAATGCAACATAGGGCGTGACATCAGCTTCACATTCTCTATATTGCTATACATTTTTGGTTGCATTGTTAATCATTAAAATATATTACACTATATTACACATTTTTTTGCTTTCTTTTTGGTTTTCTTATTTTTATGACGATGCTTCTGGCCTGAATGAAATTGAAATTTTGTGTATTTGATGCTAGTGTAAGGTTCTGTTGTCTAAAGGCATGCTGTCTGCTATCAGTAGCAATAACTATTTAACCGTATTAGTGTAAATATTCCAAGCATAAAACTAAAATCCTTTAAAATATTTTCACTTTGTGAGTGTCACGACAGTATATGGTGCCGTTGAGTGACTGCTGTGTTTTATTCTCGGGTTTCGCTGTGATAAATTCAATGCTATTTGGTCATTGAATGTAGAATACGCTACTAAAGGGGTCACAGAGTACATAAGTTGTCCTGCGTCTACGCTTCAGCACTAAATATGGGTTGACGAGAAATTTCAAATCAGGTCACTTAAAAAGAGCCATGTCTGTAAAAATAGCTCTTTGTGGTCTTTTTTTTAACATGCGTAGCTTTGGATCTCCTCTAAAGATCCCTGACTAAAAGCTTGACCCAGTTTGTCCTCAGGACGTAGTGTCCTGCAGCGGCTGACAGGGGGCGCTGTGAAGCCGCTCACGTCTCCATCACCAGCTTCTGCTGCATGAGAGAGACGCGCAGAATACCAATGCAGCATCAGTACCTCAACATTTCCTCCCCGTCATTTCCTCCCCATCATTTCCCAGCGTGCCATTGGGGAAGTGCCATCTTTTAATGATGTATTCGCTCTCTCCTGTATATCTCTGATGTTTAAGCTTTGCTTGCTATTTAACAGACCATATAAATATCTGTTTTTATGTTTATGGAGAGTGGTAGGTTAGTTTATGATGGACAGTTGTAAGCCTCAGACTTAATACGGAATTAACGCATTTAGTTCCTCTATAATGAAATAACAAATATAGTCATTAGATTCTGTATTTCTCAGAATCCATCATGCATGAAAAATGCAAACGCCGAACTGCAGTATGAATGCACAGTTTTTCTTTATGACGTTATCTTGCAAGTGTAAAGATGCTTTTGTCGCCGAGTCTTTACATGAAGACTTTTCTTAGATACATATAAATACTGACACTCATGGGCGAACTTCTCCATACAGAGAATGCAAATGACTTTTGTTAAATATCCTGCCTGGGTTTGATGTATTAAAAAAATCAACTGTAAAGAGGTTTGGTGATAAACAGCTGCTGTGCTTGGGGATGGCTGTAGGTAGGTGGATAAATGGATGGATGAATGCATGTGTAGCTCGATGGGTTCATATACAGTATGTGTAAGTAGATGGATGTGTAGGTAGTTGGAGAGAGAAGGAGATTGATTCATGCACTGTTTTTCAGTGACACTGGTTCTGAATCTCCAGTGAAACACAAAGAACACAACACTGATTGTCACCCATGACCCTAACACAATGCTCTGCCAATTGAGAAACAGGAATACACATACAATATAGACTACATTAAATATAAAATATATGAAGAGTATACTGCCAAAAAGAAACTTTTTCCAAAATCATATTTTTACTATGTTATCATGTTTTTATTGTGTTAGTTAGCTGTATTTTTGTGTTATTATGGCCTAAATCAAAACAAACCAACTGCAGTTTGATTGATATTAATTGGAATGCACAATAAAAAAATCATTTTTTTATCTCAATTTATCTTAAGATATCTCACAATCTCATAAACTCTTCATATATATACAGTATGTACAGGTGCTGGTCATATAATTAGAATATCATCAAAAAGTTGATTTATTTCACTAATTCCATTCAAAAAGTGAAACTTGTATATTATATTCATTCATTACACACAGACTGATATATTTCAAATGTTTATTTCTTTTAATTTGATGATTATAACTGACAACTAATGAAAATCCCAAATTCAGTATCTCAGAAAATTAGAATATTACTTAAGACCAATACAAAGAAAGGATTTTTAGAAATCTTGGCCAACTGAAAAGTATGAACATGAAAAGTAAGAGCATGTACAGCACTCAATACTTAGTTGGGGCTCCTTTTGCCTGAATTACTGCAGCAATGCGGCATGGAATGGAGTCGATCAGTCTGTGGCACTGCTCAGGTGTTATGAGAGACCAGGTTGCTCTGATAGTGGCCTTCAGCTCTTCTGCTTGTTGGGTCTGGCATATCGCATCTTCCTCTTCACAATACCCCATAGATTTTCTATGGGGTTAAGGTCAGGCGAGTTTGCTGGCCAATTAAGAACAGGGATACCATGGTCCTTAAACCAGGTACTGGTAGCTTTGGCACTGTGTGCAGGTGCCAAGTCCTGTTGGAAAATGAAATCTGCAACTCCATTTCTAAAAATCCTTTCTTTGTATTGGTCTTAAGTAATATTCTAATTTTCTGAGATACTGAATTTGGGATTTTCATTAGTTGTCAGTTATAATCATCAAATTAAAAGAAATAAACATTTGAAATATATCAGTCTGTGTGTAATGAATGAATATAATACACAAGTTTCACTTTTTGAATGGGATTAGTGAAATAAATCAACTTTTTGATGATATTCTAATTATATGACCAGCACCTGTATATATATATATATATATATATATATATGCATGCTTGAATAAATGAATGACACATTTTGTTGTGTTGTACTTAATCGGTAACAATAAGTACTTTATAGGGTTACAATAAGGTTGCATTTGTTGTTAACATTAGTAAATCCATTAAACGGTTACAACTTTTAATTTTAAACGCAAATTAGTAAGTAGTGAAAATAACATGAACTAACATGAAGATACTTAGAAACTAAAAATACTGTAGTATTGTTCATTGTTATGTTGCATTCACAAATGTTAACAAATCATTTATAGTTTGAACAAATACATACAGTATATTGCATTAAACAACAGGCTGCTGAGGGCATAAATAAAAGAAGAGTTGCTTTAAAGTTCGAATTGTTAAATAGTTTTCCTCTTTGTGATTCAGATAACAGCTCAGAGAAGATCTACATCATGATGGAGGCCAGGCTGATCGCTCTCTTCAAATCTGACAGTGAATACACCATCCTGGACAGGTGAGTTTGCTGCACATGTCGTGTCCAGATTGTGGGGGAATGCTGTGCAAACACAAACACGCTTCAAAGCGTCTGATTAAATCTCAGGCTGTAAAGTGTTTAGTGAATTATTATTGATGGAGGCTATTGACTGTTTATTTGTTTTGAAGCATTGATTGAAGCAGAGACAGCAGTGATGTAAATGTAAATGTGAGGAATTCATTTTTTATACAAACTTTTCACTAGGATTTTTTGAAACTGTGGCGCTTGATGACGATTAACATATTCGTGACGTCATCACATAGTTTTAATACGGCGTTCAAGACTCGGAAGTGGGATATTTCCCACCAC
The DNA here is from genome assembly GCF_024868665.1 of Triplophysa rosa. NCBI lineage: Eukaryota > Metazoa > Chordata > Actinopteri > Cypriniformes > Nemacheilidae > Triplophysa > Triplophysa rosa. Next base: position 3,615,375 of record NC_079909.1, on the reverse strand, counting down.
AAACCTGAAAGTAACGTCTGGATTTACTAACATTAAAAGTATTTAGGAACATTAATTTTACTAATGATTAAGTATAGCATTAAAACATTAGAAGTATCTTTTAACATTAAAAGAGCACCGTTCCATGAATTATTTCCAGGTTGAAGTGGGAATTATCGAATTTCCGAGAGCGCATGAAGCCAGTAAAAGTTGCAACTTCAGACCCGTTTCGATTTTACTCTCTGAACATTACATACAGCTTATTGCCCAATAAAGCCGTTGTCATTTACATATTTTTTATTTCAGTTGTCAGTTCTGTTTTATAAGCAAGACACATCGTCGGATAAAATCACCCCACACACACCTTAAAGAGCGAAAGCAAGGTCATTAGCATTAGCCGTACACTTTTTTGGCTAAAGGTTCTAGGCTTTCCATTTAGCGTCTTTGGCTTCTCTCTGCTGTCTGCCGCTCACTCACAGACGTGTTTCCTGCACCAGGAAAGCGAAACCTCCTGCAAGCGAGGCAATACTGATGACATTTTACCACTGTGAATATAGCGGAAACACTGGTTTTATATGGCAGGTGTAGACAAGAAAGTCCCGCCTGGTCTTCATCCATGAAATGTTTCTGTGTCCTGAAGTGATTCATTAGTGTTGTGTAAGTGCTGGAGTTGTCTTTGGCTTTATTTGGCTGTGTTTGGGAGGGTTGTGAGAGAGGTTTGCTGTGCAGCGGGTAGATAACACTGTGCTGAAGTATTGTGGGATTAATCCCTGACCTCCTCTTGTTGATGAAGATGTCTCTGTATCTGTGATTAATGTTCCTCGACTCTTCTGCACGAGATACTGCGACTGCAATGACAGACTTTATTTCCACTGCACTTCTTGTGCGATAGTGTTAGTTATTTTAGGGAAACATTCGATTAAAATATGTAAGATTTCATGTTTATGTTGTGCTGTCTGACACTGTGTCTTCACCGGACGCGGCACCCGCTATAGATGCAGGGCTCTCCAATGCTTTAGTTTGTTCGTCTGATCAGACGTCTGTTAACTTATCAGAGATGCAGAACACCACACTGCAACTTTTCGGTATTGCACCAGGCACAGTCAGTCGTAATCATTACAAAGAGCTAAGACCAATCCCCTAACAAGGTCTACACATGTTCATTCGAATAAATGGATATGTGACTGTGACGAGGGAGGCGGGACGAGAGTCGTGAGAGAACGAAGCGAGGCCGGTGGCACGAGTGATAATGAGTGTCAGCTGTGCGTTACACCGGTCTCGCATCTCTCACGGAGGAGCTCCGGAAGCATAAGAGGAGGAGCGACAGGAAGGCACAACGAGAGAGGACCAGCCATGGACATTGTTAAGTTTTAGTTATGTTTGTGTAGCCTTTTACTTTGGTTTATGCTTTGTTTGTTTGTTTATTGTATTAAAAAGCTTATTTAATGTTCGCCGGCTCCCGCCTCCTTCCTCTTTTTATACGAACATTGTTACAATGACGTTTTTGTGGGCGTTTCCATTAATGCAGACGCTCATCCACACCCACTGATTAACATGTAATTTGCATGACTTTGAAAATGAAAACGAAAAAGAAAATGAAATAAAAGAGAAAATAAAAGGAAGATCAAACTTAACTTTTTATTTGAATTGTGTCAGTATTATGGCGTGAGCATTAATAAAAAGCTTTGTAAAAATGTTTTTGCAATTTCTTGTTCACATTTGCCTTTTCAATTTCATATTGGCAGTCTTGCCTCTAGATTTTAGTGAAAATGAAATGTCAAATCACCAATTGCATTTTCTTTTTCACTTTGACAGGGACAACGCATTGTCAGTGTAAAAATGAAAATGAAAATGACAATAAAATAATTTCATTTTATTTTTTATTTTGGCACATATTGTGCGCGCAGTTATGTATAATGAAATTGTTAATCTGCTTTTCATTTTCATCGTTTAATTAATTTATTTAAATTTGGCAGGATTTACCTTCCATAGTAAATCAGGGAAAAATGTATGATTTAATTTTTGCTCAGAAAAACAAGAATGCAATTAAACAGAAACAACAATTTAAAACAGTATTGCACTTATTGTTTTTATGCTTTAACCCTTTTCCGTCTTTGACCCGTATATAAACATTATAAAATACGTAAACATTGTAAAAGTAAAAGAAATGAATGCTGGTCATTCCTAACACGTTCTCAAAGATGTTTTCACTATGTTCGCCATTCGTTTTTGTCTTTTATCTAGAAATAAATAAAAAAAAAACGTCAATTCCTGTTTTTGTTGTTTGTATTTATGGGATGTAGACCCTTGTAAAGAAGCTTTGATATTTTATAAAGCTGAAAGATCAGGTTCCTTCTCTACTCGCTCCGTTGTTGTAGGTCAGTGATGTTTGTTTTTTCTTATAGATTTCCTGGCAAGACCCTGAAGGGCAAGAAATACAAACCTCTCTTTGAGTATTTCATCAAGGTAAACACTGTAATGCCATCCTTCACTTGAATCACAAATCTGTTCAAAACATAGTTCAGACCCAAATCTTTGTTTTAAAGCCTTGTCTTTTAGTCTTAGTTAAGATGTGACACACACAAAGACTTCTCTTATAAAAGCTTCACATTAGTTGTTTGTTTATCTTCTCTCTCGTTCAGTGTAAAGAGAATGGAGCGTTCTCTGTGGTGGTGGATAACTATGTGCGTGATGATGATGGTACAGGAGTCGTACATCAGGCCCCGTACTTCGGAGCTGTAAGTTACGCATTCAAATCTCACGCGTCCGTTATTATTTTTACATCATATTTTTGTCTATTTGCACGCAAATTCTTTTGTGAAAGTTTCTGATTCTAAATATCAAAATGTAATCACACTTTTTATCGCGATTAATGCCCCCTCACCAATCATTGAGATGCATTGCATTGTATTGTTTTTAACAATCACATGATGACTCATGGAATCAGTCGTGAGATACCTTTTAGATTTTGTAAGTTCATTTCCAAGAAATATTATGAAGACTACAAAGCAGTCTAAGCATGAAGATGGCCTTGAACAGTATCAGTCATATAAGAAAACGTGAGGGTCACCTGAAGCAGTGAAGTGAATTATTAAAAAGAGTCACAAGAAGAAAGCTTTTGGTGAAAAACTAATATCGCTTTTCATCTGCTGTTTGCCCGAAGGCTTGCGAGAAGCTCAGACAATTCCACGTCTGCTGTGACCAAACTGAACTTTGCTCTTCATTTCCACATAACGTTTGAAGCAGACCGGCATCACATCTCCTTAGCAGCAGAGATGGCCAAATTCACAAAGATGGAAAGAAAAAAGGAATATACTTAACATCTTCACAATAAAGAGTTTAAGTGCTTACATTTATGGATGTTTATAACATAACAGGAGAACATCTCCCAGAACAGTAGCAATGGCGTTTTTAACCAAATACCCCAAAACAGTGTTGAAAACTGTCTCCGTACCGTATCCTGATTCACAACAATAAGCTTATTAGCATGATATATAAGAGCTGCTGGGTATTTCACGATAAACGCCGGTGTGACGTCATTTGACTCAGAATATATCTCATCGTTTTTCTTATATGCTCATATACAGATGTTCTGTTTCTGGTATCTCTTGTTAGCACATTTCTGGTGAATCCAGAGAAGACCCACACACACATTGTCCCATGGCTGTCCTGTCTTTATTTTCTTAGAATTTGAAGTCTCTCAGGTAAATCCCCGTTGACTGAGGTGTTGTTCGGATGTTGTTTCTCTGTTCACAGGATGATTACCGTGTCTGCATGGACTACAACATCATCCAGAGGGACTCGGTTCCTGTTTGCCCCGTGGACGCGTCCGGTGTGTTCACTTCTGATGTCACTCACTTTGCTGGTCAATATGTCAAGGTACGGATGCTGTCCTCTTCGAAGTATTCAAAAAAATCATCATTTACTCACCCTCTTGTCATGTCAAACCTGTATGACTTTCTTTTTCTCCAGAACACGAAAGAAGATCTTTTGAAAAATTGTAGTAACAGAAAACTATTGGTCCCCTTTGACTTCTATTGTATGGACACAAAATCAATGGAGACCAACAGTTTTTTACATTCTTCAAAATATCTTCTTTTGTGTTTGCTATATAGACTGCGAATAGCAAATGTAGAATACCAACCAAAATGTAGAGCTGTGTCCCAAATGACATACTATGCTCTCAACAGTAGTGTATGGATTTTAGAAGGGTAGCATTGTCCCAAATGGAAAACTAAACCCCATTCCAATTTGGGATGCACCTTGGGTTTGAGGTGGCTGTCCTCATGCAAAATGATTGACTTCTCAGAAACCTTTGAATGTTTTCTCATTACCTCGACTGATATAGACTTGGGCCGTCATGTCCTTGTGCTGCATGCCAACCAAAAGTTCCCAAACTTGTGAAGTTGCATTCATTTATTTTGTTTGCCCCGTTTTGAATGACAGTAAAAAGTCGAAGTGTCGCGACTCCAAAAGTGGGAGTGGAGAATCGGAGTCGACTCCAAAAAACCCAGAATCGAACACCCCTACTTGTGCATCTCTGAATATCATAAGTTTAGCATTTCCTCTTAAATGTTACATTTACATTTATTCATTTGGCAGACGCTTTTATCCAAAGCGACTTACGAGTAGGAGAGAATATAAACATTTTGTCAACACGCTAAACAGTACCGTTAGTTTACAAGGCCATGCTACTAGGAGGATTAAAGCTGGAGTAAGCAAAGGAGAGAATGAACTTTTTTTTTTTAATCATGTTATTCTCAAGAAAATGGAAATGATTATAGGAAGAGTGATACTGAGCGGCTGTTTGTTCACCTTTTTCAAGTAAACTGTAATGCTGAAGCTTCAGAAGAATCTGTAAAAACGTACAGCGCTCTGAAAGTGAATTTCATTTCTCAAGCGTGACATTCGGAAGCTTGTGTTGAGGTGGAATGAGGTGACAGGAATGCTGATATCAGGAGTTTAGTCCAGCGGGCGAGATTTAACGGAGGAACACGACGCCGTTTCCTGACAGTAACTTCCATCAGTTCTGCTGTCATCTTACATTTTCACTTGGTTTCCCTTCCCCTAAACGCTCATTACGCCATCTCACAGCGGTAACTCATCTCAGAGGAAACAGATTGCCACCTGTGTCTGTAAAAAAGGAGCCGGTAGTTACTGTCCCAGTGACAGTTCTGACATCATTTCGTACATTTACTGTGTAAATATTTCAAATGAAAGCTTGTTGTACTGAGTGGTTTTTCATTTATGCCCGGTTTCACAGACAAGGCTTAGACTAGTCCCAGACTAAAATGAATGTTTGACCTGTCTAAACAGAAAATAACTTGCCCTGACATATCTTAAAATATGTCAGTGACATTGTTTTGTCTCAAGATGCAAACCAGTATTGTTTTTTCTAAGGCATTTTTATAAAAGTGCCTAAAATATTCTAATTTAAGTAAGGTCTAGTCCTGGCTTAAGCTAAGCCTTGTCTGTGAAACCTGGCCTTAAAGTGATAGTTCACCCGAAATGAAAATTCTGTCATAATTTACTCACTCACATTTACTATCATTTCCAACCTGTATGAGTTTCTTTCTTCCACAGAACACAAAAGAAGATATTTTGAAGAATGTTGTTAACTGGCCCCCTTTCACTTGCATTGATTTTGTGTCCATACAATAGAAGTGAATGGGGATCAGTGCTGTTTGGTTACCAGCTTTCTTCAAAATATCTTCTTTTGTGTTTTGCGGAAGAAAGAAAGTAATTCAGGTTGGAAATGACAGGAGAGTGATTAAATGATGACAGAATTTTCATTTTTGGGTGAACTATCACTTTAAGGTTTGAATTCCCCTTAAACTGGTCAAAACCAGATTTATGGAAGTACATGTATTTCAACATTGTTTGTAATATTTATTTATTTCTTTTACATAGTCATTTTTATCTATTTATTTTAGGTAGTCATTTTTATCTATTTATTTTACGTAGTCATTTTTATCTATTTATTTTATGTAGTCATTTTTATCTATTTATTTTACGTAGTCATTTTTATCTATTTATTTTATGTAGTCATTTTTATCTATTTATTTTACGTAGTCATTTTTATCTATTTTTTGTATAGTCATTTTTATCTATTTATTTTACGTAGTCATTTTTATCTATTTATTTTACGTAGTCTTTTTTTATCTATTTATTTTACGTAGTCATTTTTATCTATTTATTTTACGTAGTCTTTTTTTATCTATTTATTTTACGTAGTCATTTTTATCTAGTCATTTTTATCTATATATTTTACGTAGTCATTTTTATCTAGTCATTTTTATCTAGTCATTTTTATCTATATATTTTACGTAGTCATTTTTATCATTTTTATCTATTTATTTTACGTAGTCATTTTTATCTTATTTATTTTACGTAGTCCTTTTTATCTATTTATTTTATGTAGTCATTTTTATCTAATTATTTTAAATAGTACCTAAGGAGCGATGTAATAATTTCACATAATTTTCAAAACTACAAGCTTTGCATATTCAAGTGATTCAGAGATCATGTTTTCACTTGATGGTGAATAGAAGCTAATGATGAACAGAAGTGGCGTATGCCGGATGAGGTAACCATAGCAACAGCACCCTGCTTGAGTGGCAGGGCCATAGTGTAATTCATACTCTCCGTTTCAAAACCTCATCCAGACAACATTCCCAAACATAAAGGATGCATAGTTTCAACCACTATCCCAGACTACCTTATTTAGGCCAAATCTAAGTAGAATTTCCATTTATGGATGGAACAATCCCAGAATGCACTACAACCATTTTTATTCATTTCTACTCTACACATTTGGATGAATATGATGAGGAATTGCTGGCGCATGTCAGACTCCTGGTTACAGTGTTTCCCAGCAGGACCACAGATGCCCATTCAGCTTTGCAGGTTAAAGTGATAGTTCACCCCAAAATGAAGATTCTGTCATCATTTAATTGCCCTCTTGTCATTTCAAACCTGTATGACTTCCTTCCTTCCGCAGAACACAAAAGAAGAGATTTTAAAGAATGTTGTTGACCGAACAGCGATGGCAGCCATTCACTAGCATTGGTTTTGTGTCCATACAAAAGTCGATGGCTGCCATCGCTGTTCACTTATCAAAATTCTTCAAAATATCTTCTTTTGTGTTCTGCAGATGAAGGAAAGCCATACAGCTTGGAAATGAGAAGAGGGCGATTAAATGATGACAGAATTTTCATTTTTGGGTGAACTTTCCCTTTAAGAAAAGGTTCCCGAAATCAATTCTGCATGAGACAGGACGCCAGTTCAACCGCAAGGACACAGTGGACACGTTTCCATTAAAGTGAATTATTATGACTTTTATACTGTAGAAAGACACACTGACGGCTACACGAGAGGAAGTTCAGAAACATGTCCTGGGTTAAAGAGACTAGATTCCCTCAGCTGAGCTCATTTTACAGCATTATCCGCAGCAGGGCTCAGTGCCAACTCATGGTCTATAGAAATATGGGATTCTTTAAGTGTCGTGCTGTATTCATCGCGAGACCTCATTGTTTGTGACCTTGATGCTTTCAGGACGCAGACAAGAACATCATGAAGTGGTTGAAGGAGAACGGGCGTCTGGTGAACGCCAGCTCTTTCAAACACAGCTATCCATTCTGCTGGAGGTGAGTGATACAGATCAGATATCGCAGTCATCTGAAGAAAGGAGTCAACATCTGCGTAGTGTTCTTAGAGACTATTCAAACACATTGTCAAGTTTCAGGGCGATTCTGGCATTATTCAGGTATCGTGGCTCTCCTGGATGGGACAGCGTTAAATCGATAGTGTGGTCTATAGAGAGGGGCGTGACAGGGCAGGGACATTAACATATTGTGCTCAATAGAAGCTCTGCTGTTTCAGCACCTCAGATGACCATGAGTTTACAGACAGAGGTCACAGCAAAGCCTCATGAACCCCTCTGAAGAAGAGAAACTCATGCAGCGCTTATTCCATCTATAAATCACTGGCTCATCGACTCTTATGAGCTCGGACTCTCTCACCACGTTGCTGCGAATCGACAGGGGTGATTATGGATATTGAAGGTAGAAATGGGCTGCGGATATTGACGGCCCGTCCGTGGAGATTCAGAACATCGATGCTGAGAGGCTTGAGCGTCTTTTCTTGCCTTCACAGCTAAAATGCAGACGTGGGGTCAGACACACTCATGGTTTATAATCATAGCATGGATACGTCAATATGCTTCTAGAAACTTCCTCGGTGTTTTTTCAGATCACCGAGCAGCACGGATCGTAGAATCTGTTGCACTAATGCTAGCTTTTTTCATTTTTAACACATGGTCAGTGAAACGTAGCGTTTAACTTGAGCAGAGAAAACTCAAGCTGGCCACACTAAATTGTATTTCTAAATGTTGTTTTCAAAGTGTTTACCTTTTTGAAACTTAATTATTAAAAGCAGGTCTTTTTGAAAAGTGAAAAAAAAAAATGATAGCCTCCCCTGACTTTGACGGACACTGATGATGGTTATTGATGTTTTGACCCGTCACAGGTCGGACACGCCTCTGATCTATAAAGCAGTGCCCAGCTGGTTTGTGAGGGTGGAACACATGGTGGAGAAACTTCTGGACAACAACAGCAAATGTTACTGGTAAAATTCATCATGCTTTCTGTTTTAAATCTGACGTGACCTGTATATTGAGTAGACGAACATGTTTTTGACTTGCATAGTGCTTGACTGGACAAACTCATCAAAGCCATATTTACAGGTCCAATATGCAATATAATATATATAATTACTTCTTCAGAGGTGTAATAAGAGCTTACATAATGAAGTGTTATGTTTTTACAATGAGCTATTTCCATCTACACACACGCAGGTCCCCTCACCAGTCCCCACAGGATTGAGCAGAGATTTTTTTATATCTGCGGCCAAAAATGCTTAATTTTGCAGGGCTTTATCCAAATTTTGCGATAAGAATTGCGGGGTTTTTTTTACAGAAAAAGTAAAAAATACTACTTGAATTGGCAAATATGGTTCTTCTTTAAAACTACCACCTGTGAAAACATTATTTATGCATTTCCTATGATTAAAAGGCATGCAGCAGATTCATACTGAAGGTCTGGAAACCTTGGCCGCTTTAAGTTCACTGACATGTCAAGCAACCAATCACGTTTCGTTTAATGCCGCATCATGTTTATGGTTGTGGAAATGTCTCTGCAATAACGTTTATGATTTTATGCCATGAACCTCGCATACTTTTAAGAAATCAGCGTTTAGTTGATGGTGATAAATGTTCATTGACACCGAAACAAACATTACAGCTTTTTTCATAGATCAGAAGGCTTTATGTTGTTTCCAGGTGTGTTGTTTAAGAACGTGACGCACTCATCGGTGAGGCTGACTTGACTCAAAGCCATTAGCCTGCAACCTTTAGCCAAAAAATGGTAATGGCTAATGCTAACGCCTTCAGCGTAGCGAAGGAAAGGAGACCAGAGGCTAGTTTTTTTTAAATAGATGACAATGGATGTTGTTAGTAAATTTTAAGTGTTACAGACCTTTCTATCTCCCTTCTATAGTATCTCTGCTTGACTTTTGTAGCAGGTTTTGATGGAATGCGCGATGTGATGACGTCACATGGAGCATCTACGGCCAAATTATGCAGAAAATCTGCGACAATCTCTAAATTTTGCAAGTTGCCGGAGTATGTTTGATTATGTGTTAAATTCTGCGATCGCAAAATCCTGCAGGGACCTCCTTACATGGAATTCACCGTGTTGTTTCTACAGTAGCCCTAAACGGACAAACTGCTCCACAGAGCGCCTTTCCTAAATACATTATCTCCTTCAGCAAAGAAGCAAAATGTGACGACATCTTAGTCCTGTGTCAGCCTCCGTAGTGCTCTGAAAGGGAGAGCTGGAGTGAGCCGTTGGTTGCAATTCCCAATCTCACCGCTAGATGCCGCTAAATTTCATACACTGCACCTTTAATGTTTTCTCACAAATTTTAATGCAGAATTCAGTTGTCTGTGTATTTTGCGTAATAGAAGTGTTTATGTGTGGATTTCTTAAATGAAGCTGTTCAGAGTTATTGGGTTGACCAGAAATTATCAGGAGCCCAAATGCTGGAAGTTTACAATGAGAATCATTTTGTAAAAAGTGTTGGATCTTGAAGATGCCAGGTCATTAAACAAACACTAATCTCCGAAGTATTACAAATCTCACAGTTTTCACATACACAAGCCACTAGGTGGAAGTTTGTGGAACTATCCGGAACATGTTTATTTAAAAATCCTTTAAAATTTGAGTGATGTTGTGGATTTTTATCTAATCTCGTATTTGCTATTTTTATTTAAATGTGTTTTTTATTTATTTAGGACGTGCACAAAATTGAATGAAATACTAAAAACGAAAGCTCTTCTCATCATATAAACTCGGCACACTTAATGACAGCTTTATTTTAATAATTGATGCTTGTGACCTTATTCGCAAAATTGTGTTCGTAAAAGTGTCATAATTAATGTATGTGCATAATCTACCACATCAGTAAAAAAGTCTGAACACTGAAATAATAGTAAGACAGAACTTTGTTTAAAGTCACCATGAAACGGATGTGGCGATTGACTTATTTTCCGTATCATGACGAGAGGTTGCGATATACTTTTTTATTGCCTGTCATTTTGACGGGCAGGCTCGTAAAAAATCCGTCATAATCTATTATTACACGTCACTATGGTGCAAACTGGAGTTACGTGCTAATTAGCATGTTCGTGACGTCATCACGCTGTACTTACGTTTACTCTCTGAACTTACTGTATTTTATGCCCAATAAAGCCGTTCTTGTTTATATTCCTTTATATATTTAATGTTTCTGTTGTCAGACATAAAATAATAATTACAGACAAATGTTTATGTTCATATGTCCAGTCAGTAACAATGATAGGTGCTTGTAAATGCACGTGTTTTGGGCCTGGAGGGGAGGGCTGAAAATGCCTGGCCATTAGTCAGTATAGTCCTACCACATTTTTGTTGCTTACGTCATGTGGTGAAGAGTTGTTGAGAGGGGGAGAGGAGCTTACACCGTGTCTACCAGTGTTGCCAACTTTGGCGACTTTGTCGCTAGATTTGGCGACCTTTCAGACCCCTTTAGCAACTTAAAAAAAAAAAAGCGACTATCGACAAATCTAGCTACTTTCTGAATAAGCTTTGGTGACTTAGCGAAACATTCTGCTTCACTTCTACTGCCCCACTAGAACGAGTTTTTGCTTTCTCAGCGCAGCACCGCCTCTCTCTATCTACTCTGTTCAGTTCAGTGAGCGGCAGGAGAAGCAGCACATTCGGTTCAGACTGCAGCTGACGCGTGAATGAGAAATGCATGTACAAACAGTGTTTCCAAGAAATATCACTTATTGACCTTGTTTGAGCATTTATGATTTAAAACGCGATGACTGTATGGACGCATAAACATGAACACAGACGGAGTCCAGCTCTGTTCAATGAAAGTGACTGCTGGTGTGTATTTTTAAGTGGTCGAGTTCACTCACTATTACATAGTTTTTGTTGTCTGCCGACAGAAACAGAAAAATAAGTCATTAAGAACCTATTTATTGTGCATTTGGGTGTATTGTTTTAATATAATACTGTATACAGTACAACAGCTCAGAGGGTAGAGATTTGAAGCAGACCTGAAGCGCTTAGCTTATCAGATACTACGTGATGACGTCACTGATATGCAAATTAGCGCGTGACGTCATCTGGAGACATTTAGCCACTTTTCGGGCAGGCTTTAGCTACTTTCCATTGAAAATAGTTGGCAACACTGGATGCGACAGGCGCGACATGACAACCTGCTTGTTCTTAATGGGTTTGTCGCATCGCGCCGCATCCAGTGCGAACAAAATGTAAAATTATAATGGGTTCTAATGCGTTTCTAACGTCTTTTGTCGTGTCGTGTCGCGTCGCGTCGCATCGTGCCGGTCGCGTCTGGTGTAGACACGGTGTTTATGTTTTTGATTAAAGATTACAAAATTAATTTAAAAAAAAAAGGTGTGCAGTGCACATATAAATAATTTATAATATATATAAAAAAATATATAAAACACTTTGATTACATGGTGACTTTATAGTGTGTGCTCTTCAGAGGCTGATGGGACAGTACAGGTGTTAGGGGCGATTCACATTTCACGTCTAAAACCACACGGAAAACGCGAGCCGCGTCGCTTTCTCTAGTTAAATGACCCGCGGTGCGTGCGCGGCACTCCGAAAACGCGCCGCAACGTATCCGCGTCGCGACCGCGTCGCTCCCTATTTGTCTAGTACATTTACAAGTAATGAACTTGCGCGCGCGAAATGTGAATCGCCCCTTACACAGCAGCACGTGTGTGATGTGTCAGTCTCTGATAAATCACCTGTGCACTCGACACCCTAGAGTCACCTTACTGCACCAGACAGCAAATCTGCACCTCTCAATTTCTCAACTGTTAAGATGCTCCACATGAATACACAGAGAAGTGTTCTGCATGTTTAACAGAAGCCTTATGCTTTATTATAAGAATGTGCAAATACTGCATACTGTGAATACTTACAAAGATTCCCACCAAAATAAATGTTAATGTAGAATGTGAAATATTAATGAAATAGTTGGATATCAGATTTACTGAATAGTTTTTTCAGGCTGTGTGTGTGAGTCAGCCAGCGCTGCTAATGGTTTTCTGAGAGCACAATTACTTTAAAGTCGTCCATCATATCCTGCGCAGTATAGAAACACAGGGAAAATGCTGGACGGTTAGTAAATATTCTGTGTGTCAGGGGCTCTTGAGTCCGGGGGTCTCTTGTGGTGTGTGCAGCTGTACGGTTCACTTTTACGTTGCTTTAGATTTGTGGATGGTGAGAGAGTTTTTTCAGGACCTCTTAATCTGCGTTCTTCCGTACTAATGAACTACTTTAAAGCTAATAACCTTCTTCATTATTTCGTAATGGTTTGTGTGTGGTCGACTGCGATTCATTGTGTAATGTCTCTCATTGCGTCGCTCACCTCAATGCCACAGGGAAGCATTATTGCTGATAACCTCCTTCAGAGATTTTCATTTCATGAATATTTTTCATTAACGCATTATTTTACCAAAGATGTTTCATATTAGATGTGACAGACTTCAGAGTTATCACACCTGCCCCGATCTGACCTCAGCGCTCCACACAACAGCTGAACTGTTTTAATAGCTTTCTTCCTTTGGCTTATTCTAGAAAGGTGGATGATGTGAAATAATCTTAAATCTAGCGCTAGACAAGGCTGTTATAATTTAGCTACATTTAGTGCAGAGATAAGAGAGAACAGAGGAGCAGAGGAATCATTAAATTGATGTATTGGGTGCCGAGATGGAACCTAAATAGAAATGCCTCTTCTCGATGAGAATTGATGAAGTCAGTGGTGGTCTGATGAAACTTCACTGCGATTCGTACTGAACAGTGTTCTCCAGGAGCCGTGTCTGTGAGAGAGACAGCAGGACGACGCCCAAGAGGACATTAGACCTTCAGATGTATTTGGAGATGGGTTATTTTAAAGGGATACTTCACCCAAAAATGAAAATTCTGTCATCATTTATTCACCTTCGAGTTGTTCCAAATCTGTATAAATGTCTTTGTTCTAATCAACACAGAGAAAGATATTTGGAAGAATGCTTATAACCAGCCACATTTTGCCCCACATTGACTCCCATAGTAGGAAAAATCACTTTATCATTTTTTTTTGTTCTGTTGAACACAAAAGAAGATATTTTGAAGAATGTAGGACAGCAAACAGTTCTGGGGCACTTTTGACTACCGTTGTATTTTTTCCTACTATGGGAGTCAATGTGGGGCAAAATGTGTCTGGTTATAAGCATTCTTCCAAATATCTTTCTCTGTGTTCATCAGAACAAAGACATTTATACAGATTTGGAACAACTCGAAAGTGAATAAAGGATGACAGAATTTTCTTTTTTGGGTGGAGTATCCCTTCAAGTCATTTTATTACTCAAGAAAAAAACCAGTAAATTGAATTATTTAGTTGTCCTACCCTTCTAATAATAGTAGCAATGTTGTTATTATCAAGGTTCCAACAATCTTCGTAACTGAGTTTGGTAGACTTAAAAATGTATTTTTAAATCTGTTTGAAAAGATGTATAGGTTATCATTATAAATTAGTTTATGTTGCAAGTGAACGTCATTTACTGTTGTGCACTAAAATTGTCCATGGGTCCTGTTTTCGGAGTTTCATCAAATCAAATACAAGGATGCTGAGCCACTAAATAAATGTGACTATAAATGAATAAAGTCAGAGCTGATTGAGTTGTAGGTTCAGGTTTGGGCTGTGAGACAGTGTTGTGTAAATGATGAAGTGTAACATGTGGCAGTTCAGGCAGGCCGTCGTCTACATTGTTGCTGAAACATTGTATCAGAATAAAGAACAAGTGATGGTGTCTTGAGTTTGTCATGCTCAATATTTCATATCTTGCCTATGAGTCAAGGTCCATGAAAAATTTAAGCAGCATATTTCTGATATAGATATAGTTTTTGCTGTAATAGATTACATCCTGGGTATTACCCATGTGAGGTGCCAGTTAAAGATTCCAGACGTGTTGTAAAATCCTTGTATTTTGTAATATTATATATAGCCACGGGGGGAAATGAAGAGACCATTGAAAATGTTCATTTAATCAGCATTTCTAGATGTATTGTGGTCATTCCAGTTCAGTGTCTGTTAAATTTCAACCAAATTAAACCTCAGGGGTGACATAAAGTCATCCAACAGAAATGTGATAGACAGCATGACACATGAAAACTGTGATAAAATCCAGGTTATCAGATAAAAACTGTTTTTCCCAAATACATGTAGAAATATGACTGCTGTATAGTTTAAAAGTGAACATTAACTTCTTTGCAGTATTTGAGATCTGAAAAAAAAATACAGAGCATCTTTTCTCTTATTTTGACCGGTGTTCATTTCTGCAAATAAATGCACATAGAAACAATTTTTTTATTTGAAATTTGAGAGAAATATACTTAGTTGTTCACAGAATAAAGCCAAAATACTCATTTGACCTAAACACATACCTATAAATAGTAAATTCAGAAAAAAACAAAATAATTTTGAAATGATCTCCTAATTTTATTCTCCGGCTGTAATTTGTATGATTCACTTTTGGCCTCTGTTTTGTACCCAGGGTTCCGGAGTTTGTGAAAGAGAAGCGTTTCGGCAACTGGCTGAGGGACGCACGAGACTGGGCCGTCTCTCGGAACCGCTACTGGGGGACGCCCATCCCGCTGTGGGTCAGCGATGACTATGAAGAGGTCAGTGATGGATCGAGGAGTCTTTTATAGGGCAGGCATGAGAACTATGGCAACGTTTTATTTCCTTTTTAAATGTAACATGTTTTTGAATAATAATATAATATTTTAATAATATAGTTTCCGCTTATTGTGAATGTTCTTATATACTATAGATATAACCCTGACGTCACTTGCTTTCGAAAGGACGTGATGACAAAATGCATTTTTGATTGAGTTACCCTTTTGATCTTCTTGGAAGGACGACCGTCTGAAAGATTGAGAGCGGTATCAAATGCACTTGTTAGTGTGTTTTACTTGAGGGAAGTCAGAATTGGGTTGTTGGCGTCTTTGCCCGCAGAGACGCGCTTCTCTATAAGAAGGACGACGACCTGTTTCCTGAAAATAGCATAATGAGTTGTTTCTCTGGAGTGCCGCTGACTCCCCGAGCGTCACGGGGGCAGAATGCGCAGCTCTCTTGCTCTCTGCCGAGGTGCCTCTATCTGGGCCATATTACCTGAGCCCGGTGTAAAACGGGGACAGCAGTCCAACCTTGCCACTCACTTTTAGTAACACACTTTTGTAGGAAACTTCACTGGCCACCTGGTGAAAGCCAAGGTTGTCCTGCTTTGTGACCACTGGACAGTTTTACAAAAATGTATGTATTGCATGTTTTTAAGGTCATGCAACATGAATCTTTTTAGTTTCGTTTTCACAATTGCTATTGTTTTAATGTTTTAATGTAATTGTTTTAATTTTAGCCGTGTCATATGACCCCTTTATGTATGCTTTTCATCTGCTAGGTGATAAACACATTGATGATTAAACTACAGCCACAAATTATATCTAGACCTTAAAATCTTGGTCTTTTGAACTGAAGCACAGCATCGCGTCTATCTTTTTTGCTTCCGAACATCTCTCTGACTGTCATTCGGCTGTTCTGTTTTTGGCTGTTTTGGTTTAGGTGGTGTGTGTGGGCTCCATGGCTGAGCTCGAAGAACTGACGGGAACCAAAGTTACTGATCTTCACAGAGAGAAGTGAGTCACCTTACACCTCCATCCACACCCGATTCTCTATAAAAACACATCTCGCAACACATGAGTTGTTCTCCTAAAATTCATCTAAGAGATTATAACACGTTGTCATCCTCAGATCCTATGAGACGTGTTTCTGTAGTTTTCTTTAAGGCTGAAGGTGATTGATGGGATGTCGATGTGTGTGTTTTAGCATCGACAGTCTAACTATCCCATCTCGCTGTGGAAAGGGTCAGCTCAAGAGGGTCTCGGAAGTGTTCGACTGTTGGTTCGAGAGCGGCAGCATGCCGTACGCCCAGGTGCACTACCCGTTTGAGAACAGGCGGGAGTTTGAGGACACCTTCCCGGCAGATTTCATCGCTGAAGGCATCGATCAGACAAGAGGATGGTGAGGAACCAGCAGTTATGGGAAATTTTGTGATGATATACAGTACATCCAAAAATGAAAATGATTTCATCATTTATTCACCTTCATGTCTTTCCAAATCTGCATGAGTTTCTTTCTTCTTCAGAGCACAAAAGAAGATATTTTGAAGAATGTCGGTAACTAAACAACACTGACCCCCATCGACTTCCATTGTATGAACATAAAGCCATTGAGACATTTCTCGAAATATCTTCTTTTGCGATCCACACATATACAGTCATATACAGATTTTGAACCACACGAGGGTGAATAAATGATGACAGAATTTTTATTTTGGGGTGGTCATCACTTGAAGTGCAAATATGAATGTAGACAATGGGTTTTAAAGTCAAAATGGCTGATCCGCTACCATTCAGCATGTGGCTTTATCTTTGCAAAGGTTTCTGTCAGTTCAATAATTGTGTTTGTTTGTTTAGGTTCTACACTTTACTTGTGCTTTCAACCGCCCTGTTTGGAAAACCTCCGTTCAAGAACGTGATTGTCAACGGTCTTGTTCTTGCAAGGTAATTCTGTAATGTTGGGTTTTATAATGTTTAGCCTGTCCTGAGGCAGAAAATCAGGACAGGATGTGTGTTAATGATCCAGTGACTGGGAAACACTCTGAATGTTTTTGTCCATGTGTTTTGTGTATGCAGTGATGGGCAGAAAATGAGCAAACGAAAGAAAAATTACCCCGATCCAAATCTGGTTGTGCAGAACTACGGCGCTGATGCACTCCGGTAAACACAGCACACCACAAAATAACATCACATCTAGTTATTTCTAGTTGTTCGTAACTATACCTCAGTATATGAATCGATGTGCCATTTTAAATAGACCCCCTGAAGCAAGCTTGTGACCTGGTCGTATGGATAATAAATAAAAAATGATTTACTCTACATCCGTCCGTCCATATGGTGCAGAACACACAGAAAACGGTGACATCGACACATAAGGCTCCCCTTTTACGTCCCCTTTTTTGCTTTTGTTTATCTGGTGACTAAATGCAAGAAGTGTGTATTGATCCAAACACACAACAGAATACAGTTCAAGCAGTATTGACCCATGTGACAAATTACCCCGAAACCATTAAAAAATGCGCCTCTAATGGACATTACAGAAGTCATTCAGTGAGAGATTTGTTTACATTAGTTTACAATTATGTATATGTACAGTACTGTATATTTTCCGTACATATACAGAGTGACAGAAGCTAACACCACAACTATTTTAGGATTTGTTAGAATTGATTCTTGGATTAATTTAAAAAAGCAAATCAGCAGTTTCAAGTGAAAGTAAATGCTTATCATAGAGCTTAAAGTCACAGTGAAATAAAAAATTACAATTCCTATTTTTTCATGAAATATTGCAGTGTTTATTGTAAATAGTTTGTCAATGTGGGTCATTCTCTTTTTAATATTCATAATACTCATAATCTTCAATTAAAATCTGAAAATGCAATCCCAATCCGTGACTATCAATCTCAAATGACCTAATTTAGGTGTCTTGGGCGGAGCATCCGTTAACTCCTCCCTTTCAACTGACCGTCTGCTGCCAATTCCATTTCAAAATGCAATGGCTGTCAATTTACAGTGAAAAAACTTTTTTTTTTGCCACTATTTACATTATTCAAAATTCTGTTTCACTCGGAAATGTGTCAAAATACTGAAGTCAAAACGATCACAAATTATGTTTTAGCAATTTGAATACCAATTTGGTACTATGGTACTTCCGGTAATATTACAAGTTACAGTATTTTTGACATCACTAGAGGGTTTTATCTGTAATTATGAGTTTTGTGGGGGCAGAAGCTCACCTTTTGATTAATATTGGATAGAAATAGTACCATACAGTTTGCTTGAATGACTTCCAAGCATTGAGCAGCTTTTCCTGTAACTCATATGTGCTGTTCTGACCTCAGCAGGGTTTACATCATAATGACACAATAGAGGTGAAGTCACACCTGACTTCACAGTCGATGGCAAATCTTTATGTTGTGGGTGTAATTCATAATCATCTTTACAAGGAAGCGAGAAAAAAAATAGTTATTTGATTTGTTGTTTGTTATAACTTAACATGTGTAATTTGTTATGATGTCTTACATCAGTATAGAATTTATTTTTATATTGAAATCTGTAGTTTTCATTTTTTTGCATTAAATGTAGTAGTAAGTAAGATTTTCACACTTTTTGACCCAGTTGTTGCTTGACAAATCTGTTAATTTAAAAAGTTAATTTTATTATTGATTTTTATTTCAAGACTGAAAGTCCGGCTCTTGGAAAGTCAGGGTCACAGGACAAGGGTACAACAATAAGATCTATATGTAAGGCAGCTGAAAGTGCAATAGCAAAATACATTTAAGGCATGGTTTAACAGTGCCATTTACTCAATTTTGTATTTTTTAAATTTTCCATCTTTTTTTGGCCACATGTTATTTTAAACATGTTTTATATTAAAACAGGAAGATTGAATTAAACTTATTGCAACATCTAAACCTACAACATGCTTATTAGACCCCATACCAACTAAATTATTAAAATAGATATTACCCGTTGCAATTGACCGCATCATAGTACTGAAACTGCGCTCGTTAAAATTACAAACGACCTGCTTAAAGGTAACATCTCACTCCTAGTCCTACTTGACCTTAGTGCTGCGTTTGATACTGTAGACCATAAAATACTTCTAGATCGCTTACACAATTATACCGGTATTCAGGGACAGGCACTACAATGGTTCAGATCTTACTTATCAGACAGACATCAATTTGTCCATTTAAATGGGGAATCATCAAATCTAACGCAAGTAAATTATGGATTACCTCAGGGATCGATTTTAGGACCCTTGCTATTCTCCATATACATGCTGCCCCTTGGAAACATTATTAGAAAACATGGAATTAGCTTCCACTGTTATGCAGATGATACTCAGCTATACGTATATCTCATCAAGACCAGATGATTCCTTCCAGCTATCAAATTGGAATAGTGCATCGAAGATATAAAACATTGGATGACTTGTAATTTCCTTCTTTTAAATTCTAATAAAACAGAAATATTACTTATCGGACCAAAGACACGTCAGAAGAACATTTCGGATTACAACCTGCAAATTGAAGGCTGCATTGTTACTCCAACAAATACAGTTAAAGACCTAGGTGTTATATTAGACAGCAACCTGTCATTTAGAAATCACATCTCAAATGTTACAAAACAGCCTTCTTCCACCTTAGAAATGTTGCCAAATTGCGAAATATTCTGTGTTGTTGACACAGAAAAGCTTATTCATGCATGTGTGACCTCAAGACTTGACTACTGTAATGCACTGCTTAGTGATTGTCCTGCATCATCAATAAACAAACTACAGTTAGTTCAGAATGCAGCTGCCAGAGTTCTAACCAGGTCCAGAAAATACGATCACATAACCCCAATGTTATCAAGCCTTCACTGGTTACCCATTAAGTATCGTATTGACTTTAAAGTTCTATTAATCACTTATAAAGCGTTAAACGGTTTAGCCCCTACCTACATAAAAGAGCTTCTACCACACTACAACCCATCACGCTATCTAAGATCTCAAAACTCTAGACCTCTAGACTTTTGATAACACCTAGAATAACTAAATCCACCAAAGGGGGAAGAGCTTTCTCATACGTAGCACCTAAACTCTGGAATAGCCTACCCGATACTATTCGAGGGTCAGACACTCTCCCAATTTAAATCTAGATTAAAGACACATCTCTTCAGCCAAGCATTCACTTAATGCAAAATATGCTAAATAAACCACCGGGAGACTGCATTTATTAGATATTATTTACTAGAATATTCTTGCTTGTTCTATAAACATCATGCACTGTGCTGTGTTTTACCTTTTTTGTTTTTTTCAGTTTTTCTTATTTTCTCCTGTAAAGCTGCTTTGGAACAATGCACATTGTGAAAAGCGCTATATAAATAAAATTGAATTGAATTGAATTTTAACATATTTTTTTGACAAAAATCTTCTTTGATATAAAGTAGCTAAGATGCTCATGCAGTGCAGAGGTTTTCCTTATTCTCTTTTAGTCTTGATTTCTCTGGTCTTATTTATCTGGAGAATGAAGAATTCCCACTGTGTCTTTCCCACTAGACTGTATCTGATCAACTCTCCTGTGGTCCGTGCTGAAAACCTTCGCTTCAAAGAAGAGGGGGTGAGAGATGTGCTTAAAGATGTCTTCCTACCCTGGTACAACGCATATCGCTTCCTGGTGCAGAACATCCAAAGACTGCAAAAGGTACAAGATCTGATCCATAGCATCTCTTCAATGTCTTCAGATGGTTTTTGATACACTGACAGTTTAAAAAACAATACTTAGACTTCCATCCATTCCTTATGGTTTCTACATGATAAGTAATTACTTACATTTTGGTCCTGTCTTCAAACAGAGCTGTCATTTGACTTTTGAAGATTTTACATACAGTGCATGAGTTGTTCAGTGTCTACCAGCATGCACAGATAGATGGACTGTATGAATCCAACTTACTCTGTCTGGTTACTGTACACATTAGGAAGAGGCCATAGAGTTCCTGTACAACGAGAGGACTGCCAGCTTGAGCGACAACATCATGGACAAATGGATCCAGTCTTTCACTCAATCACTAATACAATTCTTCAAAGATGAGATGGGAGGTGAGTGAGACCAGCTGTAGGTCTGAGATCACACACAGATTCTCACCACACCAGATAATGATGTGTAACTCCTCCATGTAAAAGCCGTGACAACCTGAAAGCGATCTGACAACACAGATGGTCTGAAATAGATGGTGTCTGTTTTTATGTGCTTGTATTTCCAGCCTACAGGCTCTATACTGTGGTTCCCAAGCTTGTCAAATTTGTGGATATGCTCACCAACTGGTATGTGCGGATGAACCGCAGGCGACTGAAGGTAGGCTGAAATGTGACTCATGCTCAAACACTGTCCAGAGCAGCCTTTCTTTTGTTATTGGGAAAACATCCCAAAACTTGTCAAGAACATGTCTGCTTCTCATGGCACCCCAAAATATAAATAAAAAGTAAGAAATTGCACTTTGCTTAGCAAAAAGGATTTTTTTTGACAGATTCTTTGCTGAATTCTGCTTTTCGTAATGTAAAAAAATTGTCAAATGTGCAACAAATATTTTTTCATGATTTTTTAAATGTAAAATAGTGTGATTTTGAGATAATCCAGACATGTTCCAATATGTTTTTGTGACATTACGGAGATTTGTTTAGTTTTTTAATTGCATGTACACATTAAAATAAAATGATGGTGTGCCGCAGGTGTCTGTCTTGATCCCGACTTTATTCTGATACAAGGAAAACCACATCATGAATTTTTCATCATAATATACCTCTATAATCAGTTTTATTTCGCCTTTCAATTTATTCTACTCAAATGAAGAATGCTTAGCTGTCACCTCATGTATTGTAATACCACAGGCCTAAACATGATGGCATACTGTAAGACTGCAGTGCAGTAAGCACATGTTGTGTGTTATGTGGTTTTACAGGAGGAGTCAACATTGCTTGTAGTTGTAAGCATCTCTTTCTTTGTCAGGGTGAGAGTGGCACTGAGGACTGTATGCGTGCTTTGGAGACCCTCTTCAGCGTGCTGTTCTCAATGTGCAGACTGATGGTGAGTCACTGTAATGCTGGTCCTGCATCTGTTTCTTAAATAAAGACGCGTTTAGAAAAAAATGTTCCTGTTGCAGAAGGAGGCAACAGAACAGGCTGTTTCTCAGCGGGTAGTGATGAAATGATTGAGTATATAGAAGTTTAAAGCAATGCTTGAGGAAGAATGATGCAATACTGAAATTAACTTTTTCCATTCCGAAACAATCTGTAATTTTCATGGTGCAATATCACCAGATTTTGCATGCATGAAGTTTCTGTGGCTAATTGCATTATGTTATTATGGGGTGGATGTGTGTATGGTTGCCTAGCAACTAGAAATTTTCAAAAACATCATCCATGCCATATTGGAGTCCCTCCTCTTAGCTGCTCATTAGAGATTGTCGTGTTGCTTAGTTCTTCTTCATAGTACCGCAGTTTATTGACTAGAGTCTTCATGAAGCTCGGTATGCAATTATTTGTGGAGTTCATTTTTGGGTAGACCCCAAATTATTATTTGCATATTACTTTAATAGGGGTCACTTAAAGTGAAAAATTTGCAGTTGTTTATTTAAGAAATTTAAACAAACCACATTTACATGAAAAAAGTATTCTATTATGTTAGATAAAATAGAATTTTCCAATGAATTTAGACCTTGATAATTGTCTCTTGAGCCTTTATTGGTTGTAGTTTTGTTTTTGGAGTAACGGCTCTCCACATCTCTAAAGCTGGTCAGGTCCGTTCAGACGTATGAGGGCAGAGCTAGCTTACTGCAGTAATTAATCGTTGACCCAAAAAGTAATTTGATAGATAAGCAATGTCTTAAAAAACAGTCAATGCCTCATTTTCCTGGCCAGTGATTTTTCAGAAAGTGTTTAATGTTGGAATGAATCCTTATAAGAACAAGAACTTCAATGTTATGGAGATTAAGCACGTGATGAAAGGCCATAAGAAACCAGAAAAGTCTCTTTATGAATGCTGGATATGAATATGATGTTCACAGTTAACCCCGACTTTGAGTATTCATTATAATATTCATACAGTTTGCTGTCTGATGTTGAGATAGAAAAGTAAGATACTCAATGATTTTTGTCTTTTGTTGTGAATAGGCCCCGTTCACTCCTTTCATAACAGAGTTGATGTATCAGAATCTACGTCACCTGATTGATCCAACGTCAGTAGAAGAGAAGGACACTGGGAGTATTCACTACCTCATGCTGCCACAAGTCAGGTACACAACGTCACATGACACTACAGGGGTGATTCCCACTGAATCTTTGTTTCAAGATGTCCAACATGAAGAATGTATATGCAATTAGAAATTAATTTAGTCTGCCCTAAGGTTAGTTTAGTTTACATATACTATTACAGCTTTCCTGGTAATGTTAAGAAATTAAAAGAGATTTTTTTGTAGATAGAATAGCCCATCTTTGAGACTTCTACTGTACAGTTGTTGGTCATACAATGTCAAATCTATAACACAAATCTTTTTGCAAGATTAATACACAAACGTAAAACTAGGGATGTAACGATTCACTCAGCTCACGATGCGATGCGAGTCACGATTCTGATCTCACGATGCGATTTTGTCACGATTTACTCACGATTTATTTTGAAAAAATGAGTTGAAACAAATTAGAAATGAACAACTTCCCTTGCATTATTTCTTAAATGCTTCACGTTTCTTTGTATGATAAAATAATGTTTTATTTCAAATAACAAAACTAAGCTGCAATTTTATAACAAATTAATAATAGAAAAAGTCTCTTTAATATAAACAAACTAATACTGTATGTGCTTTTCTTGGATTTTTTTGCATTTAAGAAATATCAGCATCCACGTTTAGGTTTGCAGTGAAAATAGCGGCCCCTGCTGTTCAAAAAATGTATTGCGATTCAGTTCAAGCCTCAACCGATTTGAATCGTTGCTCATTATAACCGATTTTCAACCGGCTCACGGTGAATCGTTACATCCCTACGTAAAACACAAGCCATACAAATAGAGCACAATGTACTATATTAAATGGATAGTTCACCCAAAAATGAAAATCATGTCATTATTTACTCACCTTCGAGTTGTTTCAAATCTGTATAAATGTCTTTGTTTTGATGAACACAGAGAAAGATATTTGGAACCAGACAGATTTTGCCCCCCATTGACTCCCATTGTAGGAAAAAATACTTTATCTTTTTTTTTGTTCTGTTGAAGAATGCAGGACAGCAAACAGTTCTGGGGCACTTTTGACTACCATTGTATTTGTTTCTACTATGGGAGTCAATGGGGGGGAAAATCTGTCTGGTGATAAGCATTCTTCCAAATATCTTTCTCTGTGTTGATTAGAACAAAGACATTTATACAGATTTGGAACAACTCGAAGGTGAATAAATGATGACAGATTTTTCATTTTTGGGTGAACTATCCCTTTAATATGGAGAAATTCTCTGTATTGGATTTTTACAGCATTTTCACCTGTATTTTGAATTTTGCATATAATTCATGGATGATATCATGTCAGAAAATGACAAGTACATTTTAACAGTGTAATATAGTAAATGCTTATTTTTGAGGATTAGTCGGTATGAGATGGGATGGGATTTTAGACCAGTGACATTGCACAATGCATTATAACTGGCAACATACAAAAATATAAACAGTGTTCTGTTGCTTATTGTAGCTTGTACGGGAAACCGATGTATTATGAAAAACTGTACTTAGTGTATTCAAGGCATTGATTTATTAGTAGTGTCTATGTTTTCAAGGAGTCAAACCTATGACCTTAGCTTTAACATGACGCAATATTACATGAAAATGTAACATTTTGAACTCAAGCACACTTTGATGAATGCTTCGCACTCTGGGCTGAAAAATCCTTAGGCGTCCTTGCGTTCAACTGTAGTGATTTACTGTGCCTTTAATTTCCGTCTGTAAACACATTTAGCAGAATACCTCAGATGACCCCGCAGTCGTTTACATGCAGCCCAGCGCTGTGAGACGCTCGGAAGATATTTTCCCCTTCAGTCCGTCTCTGTCTCCTTCAGAAATTCACGTTATGGCTCGTGTGTATTAATAAGCACAGAGGTGACCTGCAGATAGAGACACAGAGGCCGTCCAGAGGAGACTCCAGTCATTAGCAAATTAAACATGTTCTGCTGCTGCTGCTGCTTTGATTTCTCATCTCTTCAGTCTTCTTTTTTTAGAGATCAGACTAGGAGGAAGTAGTTTATTCTCATTATTTCAGAATCACTGCTGCAGACTGTGGGCTGTATTTTTTGTTTTGGGATTGCAGGCTGCAGTCGCATTAAAAATTAAGCAGGAAAGAGCTAAATAAGGGTGCTTTTCTGCAGTAAAGATGATGTAAAACTTGCAGTGGGGGTTTTGAAATGGCATTTTTAGTGGCAATAACGTTTATGCTATGTACAAGAATAAATTACATGAAACATAATTTTTATTATCAGGAAAACAATCAGAGATTGAAAGATTTAGAAACAAAATGAATAGTCTACTCTATAAAAGTGATATAGATGTGGTCACAATGCCAAAAATACCTCCGGGAAAAAAATTGGTTTACAAAATAATATAAATTTTTGTACTTTATATATACGCTTAACCATTTACTAGAAATACTGCAGAACTAGACATTTCGTGTATTCAAGGTATTTTAAAGTCACCGTGAACCGGAAGTTGCGATCGTTTTTACTTCCATATTTTGACGCATTTCCTAGTGAAATGGAATTTCTAATGAGAAAATATGGGCGTGGCTTTCATCTTTCTCTGCAATTTGATTGGATGTATAAAAACAGCTGTTGCATTTTGAAATGAAACTGGCAGCAGACTGACAGTTGAAGGGGAGGAGTTAACGGATGCTCCGCCCAAGCTGTCTAACAAACATCATTTAAGATGGATAGTCATTACAGGAAGGAAGTGGAATTTTAGATTTTAACTAAAGATTGTGATGGCACACAAATTTTAAAAATAGAATGACCCACATTGATAAACTATTTACAATAAACGCTGCAACATTTCATGAAAAAATAGGCATTGTTATTTTTAATTTCACTGGGACTTTAAGGGTTGTCATAGGCTAACTTTATTTTGTGTATGTGATTGACAGAGAGTCTCTGATTGACAAGCGCATTGAGAACGCTGTGGCACAGACGCAGTCGGTCATCGAGTTGGGTCGCGTCATCAGAGACAGAAAGACTCTCCCAGTCAAGGTGCAACCCACATTATTATTGTTTTATGTTTTATAAATGTGTTTTTTATGAAGCCTCCCTTTCATAAAGATGACCTAAGAATGTCCTGCAGTTCAGACACACAAACAACCTCAGCATCATGATTTTACATGCATGTTCCTCATCTTGCCCCATGCTAGTGACCTTAACTTGATTTACATGCATTTAATTTCCATACAAACTACACTGAATGATCTCACTGCGTGGGTTATTGGTGTTTTTCAGTATCCGCTGAAAGAAGTGGTGGTGATCCATCAGGATCCAGAAGCTCTGAAGGACATCCAGTCTCTGCAGAAGTATATTCTGGAGGTAGGAGTTACTTCACTTCTCTCATCCCATGATTTCAGCTTAAGATGAGATTCATCATCGTCCAGCAGATGACCTTATACATTACCAAGAATGTGTGTAATGGGATAGAAAAATGAGTAGTTGTTTGTATACAATCTGGCAAAAAAACAGATTGAGTTTTCTGACCTTTGTCAGGGTTTTTCCTGGCTCAAAATGAGGCGGAGGTGGTGCCATCCTGATCTTGTACACACATTGAGGCCTACCGTACCTTTAAGTGGCTTAACCAAAGTGACTTTGAGTTTGACATATTAAAAGGTCTAATAAAATTAGATAAAAATGACAATTATTAAGTTATATAAAACATTACTTTTATTCAACCAAAAATAAAAGTTTTTTTTAATCAAATAAAGCTTTTTTATCGTTTTCAATTAACTTTTCAGCCCACAATAGCTAACTGAATTAACCAGTATTTCAAAATGAGCAAAGCTCATTCACATCTTGCATTCTCTGTGGTTCACTTTAAATGATTCAATGATCTCTTATATTCGCTAGGGACTGAAAAGTTCAATAGTTTAAATGAATCAGTTCAAATGAGTCATTCGAGTGCGAGTCGTTCTGAACGCAATGTGCGTTCATACTGGCGAACTCGCTGTGTACAGTATACGCTGATTCAACGATCCGACTGCACAGCTAAAGACATTGCAATGATGTACGTCATGTTAATTTAGTAAATTTCAAGAAATTGAACGTACTTTGATGCAAAACAAACAGCTGTGAAACACAGCCAGCTCTTGTTCTGCAATTCTTTTTAGCGCCTCAGTGTGCTGATAACGAAACAGCGCCTCCACTGTGGCGTAATGTTGCAACTGCAGTTACAAATGACAGTGCAGGATAAATGCATGCAGCATTTCTTGTGAAGACTTGCAACATAATTTTGGCGAGAGCCTGAGGCGGCACGACATTTGACGGAGGCAGCCGCCTCCAATTTCTCTATGCAGGAAAACCCCTGTTTGTGGGTTTACACTAGTGGTCGACCGATATGGGTTTTTAATGGCCGATACCGATATTAAGAAAGCACTGAGCCTAGTTAGTAACAGACATTAAGAGGTTTATTGATTAATATAACATATGGGCAGCTAAACATGGCTTAAAATGAATAAAATAAATCAATTTAAACAAGTTATTGATACTTTCCTTACAATTTTTGTACACAACCCATTTTACTCTGGTTATATTACATTACTAAGTGGCAAATGCCTGCTTTACATCTTAGTGACATTTTTATGAATAAAATGCTGATGTGCTGTATGGCGGCCAAACTGAAAAAAATATCACCCATTTGTAAAAATATATCGGCCGATGCCGATAGTGAAAAACTTCCAAATATCAGCCGATATATATCGGCCATGGCAATATATCGGTCTATCACTAGTTTAAAGAACACCGTTTTCAACTGTTTTCACAACTTCTGTGTGGCGGCCTAAAAATGCAAACTTTTAAAAACACAAATTTGTGAAAATTGTGACGTCAGGCGCATACATTACAGGTTCAGTCTATATGTCCTGTCATGCAAATTAAGTACAGTTATATAGAAATAAAACAGACAGTGTACTGACTTGACTAGAATCGTTTTTCAATCTGACAAACTACTGTAGATTTACAATTTACAAAACTAAATCATTTTCTTTGTCGTTTTTAAACTATTTTTTCTTGAAAAAAAGTTGTAGAACAACATGTTTTGAAACATGAAATACTTTAATTAAAACTGCAATTCACTTTTTTGTTAAGAATAAAGAAAAATTGCTTATTAAGCAAGTACATAAAAATTCAATTCAATTCAATTCAATTTATTTATATAGCGCTTTTCACAATGTGCATTGTTCCAAAGCAGCTTTACAGGAGCAAATAAGAAAAACACAGAAAGGTAAAACACAGCACAGTGCATGGTGTTTATAGACCAAGCAAGATCATTCTAATAAATAATATCTAATAAATAAAAAGTCTGTTGTTGTACAGAAACTGTCTCTTTATCTTCCCCTAATTCAGAATGGTATGCTTATAGTTATGTTTTATAAATTGAGCTGTCGATTATTATTTTGTGGGAAATGTGAGTTTGACGTCATTTGACTTGAGCCCACGTGAAGATAAGTACGTAAATAACCTGCAATTTTGTGTTTCAAACAGAGATGTCGATAGAGAGACAAAAGTTATTAATTGCAGCATTCTTGCATATGAGGCCCCATATGTTCATTAGTTCAGTGTTTATGATGTTAATAACAGATCAACATGAAATATTCGTGGTTGACTGGGGGTAAAGCTTCCATGATTCCTTAATGCAGTAGTTATTGAATGACTTGAAAATACAGATCGTGAGCACAGTTTCCAAACAGCTGATTGTTAGGGATGCTTAACTGGGCAGTTGTCCTCCAGTGCACACTAACGCAGGTCGTGTAGTTGCCATGTGCGAGCAGACACACTCAACCTGTGTCCTTCATCCGCAGGCCCTGCCGCCGTGATTTATGGGGAGGCCGGGTCTCCGAGCTAAAATTAGCCGCTCTGTCTCTGCTTCTTCCACGCTCCATTGTTAAACAGCCCCGTGGAGAAAGCAGTGGGTGGCACACGCCACACGCCTGCCATTGATCAGACCGATAGCTCTGAACACACACAACACACTCAGCAGTCACCGTGACCCACTCGCAAATATATTCATGAGAAAGAAGCATTATTATTCACAGAAGATGATGAAACGGGCGGTTTTTGGAGTCTTAGCGAGTCTGGCTTTGCATTATTTAGTATGAGATGATGAGCTATTTGAATGCGTTTTTATGCAGTAATAACAGAGGTGATGGTGTTTTAGCCGTTCACTGGCGCAAGCAGCCCGCACCCATGGGCATCAGTAGTTATCCTGTGAACTGTCAAGTGTGCTGGTATTCTCACGCTTCTGTTGAACTTTCTATTTCTCTAGTTTTTATCCATAAGTATCTGCTAGTGCAACACAACAGAAGTTCTTGAATTCTTAAATTCATACATTTGTTTGGGGAGGGAGAATAAAAGATCTGTCTGCCGGGTGGTATCCAAAGCCTCCAAATGCATGGGTTCATCATTTGCCATGTTTTATTTAAATGACTGATGGTTCTGTGACTGTCCACATGAAATATGATGTGCAGCAGTACAGACAGATCTGCTCTGCATAGGTCAAAAGCATGCTAAGGGATGCTAGTATCACAGCAGATTTTATGCATTTATGTGTACCAGTAATTATTTGAATTTAAGGAATGTTACCCATTAGTGGAAAAAATAGTGGTCAAGTAGAATGAAATGGGATTTTTTCTTGTATATGATTCATATGTATGATTTTTTTACCAGGAGCTGAATGTTCGCCAGCTCACTCTGTCCACAGACAAGGACAAGTACGGAATCCGTCTGAGGGCCGAACCTGATCACATGGTGCTGGGCAAACGTCTGAAAGGAGCATTTAAATCTGTTACTGCATCCATCAAAGAGCTGAAGAGTGAAGAGCTGGAGGCTTTCCAGAGGACAGGCATGTATCACCTGTGAAATGTATACATTTGTAAAAGCTGTAACAACCTCCAAAGTCATTGAGATCTGTTGCCAACATCTCTGGAGGTACTAAAGATTGTCATAAAGCATTGATGTGGTTTAATGGCATAATGACCATTAGTGGTGTAGCCAAATGTGGTGTAGCCCTTGACCAAGTGACTTAACCTCATGGTTACACTTTCTCATTACTATAATGTGAAAGAAAAAAATATATCCTTATTGCCATAATGTGGAAGAAAAAATCACATTCTCATTACTGAAATGTAAAGAAAGAAATACTAGGTCATTACCACAATGTAAAGGAAGATCACATTCTCATTACCATGATGTAAAGGAAAATCGCACTCTCATTTCCATAAACTAGAATCGCATTCTCATTGATTTATTCTGGAAGAAAAAATACTTTCTTATTACCTTAATGTGGAAGAAAAAAAAAACTTTGTCATTACTACAATGTAAAGATAAAAATCACATTCTCAATACCGTAATGTTGGAAGAAAAAAAATCTCATTCCATTAACATAATGTCAAAGAATAAATTCTCATTTCCATTATGTAAAGAATAAACACTTTGTCATTACCATAATGTAAAGATCACATTCTCATTACCATAATGTAAAGGAAAAACGCATTCTCATTACCATAATGTAAAGGAAAGACGCATTCTCATTACCATAATGTAAAGGAAAAACGCATTCTCATTACCATAATGTAAAGGAAAAACACATTTATATTACCATAATGTAAAGGAAAGACGCATTCTCATTACCATAATGTAAAGGAAAGACACATTCTCATTACCATAATGTAAAGTAAAAAACACATTCTCATTTCCATAGTGTAAAGGGAAAAAATCACAATATCATTCCCATAATGTGCAAGAAAGAAAACACATTCTCATTACCATAATGTGGAAGAAAAAAATCACATTCTCATTACCATAATGTGTAAGAAAAAAATCACATTCTCATTACTCAACTCAACTCAACTTTATTTATATAGCGCATTTACAATTTTCATTGTTACAAAGCAGCTGTACATGAGACATATTGACTATAAGCAAAATAATTAAAGTTGTACCTGCAAAAACAAGAAAAGGTTGAAAACACAGAAGACAGACACACCCACACACAAAACACTCCACACACACAACACGCACACGCACCAACACACACAGACACGGAGACACAAACACACACACACACACACACACACACGTACGTACACAGACAAGTACGCACACACACACACACACACGCTCCCAGGCCCAACCAGGGGAGAACCCAGGCCCAACCAGGGGATTCCAGTTCCCCTCTGTCAAAAGCTGCTGCCTCTGCACAAGCTCCAGAGAGCTTGCACAACAAGGCTAAATAAAATAAATAAACTTAATAATAAAATAAATTATAGTTTAAGATTATCATTAATAATCTAATAGCATTTGAAATTTTGTGGTGAAGACATGTCAAGAGACCGCGTCCTTCTTTATCCAGCTCTATCATCTCAGCTCTTGTCAGGTCCCCACTTCCCATTCTCCGCTCTACCATCAGGTCAGGCCATGAACTGCATCCTGCTCGCTGTGGTAACCTTGGAACAATGAGACAAGACTGGCTGAGAGTAGAGTACTGTTCTGTACTCTTTGATGCAACAAGTACATCAGTTGTGTTTTTGGTTCCGGTTGATCTAACTAATGCAGCCTAAACCCTCTGAAGATTTATATTATGGAAGAGTAGTGTATGCAAGATTAAAAAGATGCGTCTTTAGTCTAGATTTAAACTGACAGAGTGTGTCTGCCTCCCGGACAGTGCAGGGAAGACTATTCCAAAGTTTAGGCGCTAGATAGGAAAAGGATCTACCACCTGCACTTGATTTTGAAATTCTAGGTATTACCAACTGACAGGACGCCTGAGAGCGTAATGCACGTGAAGGACTGTAATACAAAAGGAGTTCATTCAAGTACTGAGGAGCTAAACCATGTAAGGCTTTATAGGTAATAAGCAAGATTTTAAAGTTAACGCGATGCTTTATAGGTAACCAGTGCAAGGTTGACAGAACCGGGCTAATATGTTCATACTTTTTTGTACGTGTAAGAACTCGAGCTGCCGCGTTTTGGACCAATTGGAGTTTTTGTAATAAGCCTGCAGGGCAACCACCTAACAGTGCATTACAGTAATCTAGTCTTGATGTCATGAATGCATGAATTAACTTCTCTGCATCTGAGATTGACAGCATATGACGTAGTTTAGATATATTCTTAAGATGGAAAAACGCAATTTTACAGGTGTTGGCGACGTGGCTCTCAAATGACAGATTACTATCGAATAGAACGCCAAGATTCTTTGCTGACGACGAGGGTTTTATGGAACATCCGTCAATAGTTAAACAGTATTCTTGGTTGTTACTTATAGCAGTTTTCGGTCCAATAAGTAACACTTCCGTTTTGTCCGAGTTCAGTAATAAAAAGTTGTTACTCATCCAGTTTTTTATATCGACTATGCATTCCATTATTCGATGGAACTGCTGTGTTTCATGAGGCTTCGAGGAAATATAAAGTTGAGTATCATCAGCATAACAGTGAAAGCTAACTCCGTGTCGCTTTATTATATCTCCTAGAGGTAGCATGTATAATGCGAAGAGCAGAGGCCCTAAGACTGAGCCCTGTGGTACACCGTACTGGACTTGCGATTTGCGTGACACCTCATTGTTTATTGCTACAAATTGAAAACGGTCGGATAAATAAGATTTAAACCATTTCAAAGCTATTCCCTTAATGCCGACATAATTTTCGAGTCTATGTAGGAGTGTGCTGTGGTCAATGGTATCGAATGCAGCACTAAGGTCTAGCAGCACCAATAACGAGATACAACCTCGGTCAGACGCCAATAGCAGATCATTTGTAACTCTGATCAAAGCAGTCTCTGTACTGTGACATGCTCTAAATCCAGACTGGAATTCTTCATTGATGTCATTCCTTTGGAGGAAGGAGCATAATTGAGTTGAAACTACTTTTTCCAGAACTTTAGATATGAAAGGTAGATTCGATATAGGCCTGTAGTTCCTTAGTTCTCTAGGGTCGAGTTGGGGTTTTTTGACAAGGGGCCTTATAACAGCCACCTTATATGCTTTAGGCACATGTCCTAATGTCAGAGATGAGTTAATAATACCAAGAAGAGGATCTATAATTTCTGGGAGCATCTCTTTCAGTAGATTTGTAGGTATAGGGTCTAGTATGCATGTTGTTGATTTAGATGATCTAATAATTTTAGACAGCTCATCTTGATCTACGGTATAAAATAATTGCATTTTCTCCTTAAGGGCGCTGTAGTTAGTTTGTTCAGCGGGTTTCACTTCTGATTGCATTGTTATAATTTTTTCTCTAATATCTTGGATTTTATATGTGAAGTAGTTCATAAATTCATCACTGCTATGCTGATATACAGGATCAGAAGTCACTGACGATTTATTTTTTGTTAATTTAGCCACCGTGTTAAATAAAAACCTAGGGTTGTGCTGGTTTTCTTCTATTAGTGATGAAAAGTAGGCGGATCTAGAAGTTATTAGGGCTTTCCTGTATTTTCGAATACTATCCTTCCATGCTGTACGAAATACCTCTAATTTAGTTTTCTTAAAGTTGCGCTCCATTTTTCGGGCCGCTTTCTTTAGAGCCTGAGTGTGTTCATTATACCACGGTGTGGGGCTGCCATTTTTAATCTTCTTTAAACGTAGTGGAGCAACTTTGTCTAGCGTTACCGAGAAGGTGGAATTAAAATTTTCAGTGGTAATGTCAAGATCTTCAACGTTATTTCTCATGATTTGAGACAATTCGGGCAGATTATCGAGAAACGCATCTTTGGTAGTTGAAGTTATTGTTCTACCATATTTGTAACAATGAGTTTTATTTGCAGCCGTAGGCCAGTGAAGCAAACATAATACCAGATAATGATCCGAAATGTCTTCACTCTGCTGAAGGATTTTAACGTCGTCCACATTTATACCGTAAGACAGTATTAAATCTAAAGTATGATTACGAAGGTGAGTGGGTCCTGACACATGTTGACTAATGCCCATGGAGTTAAGAGTGTCTTTGAAAGCCATTCCTAAGGCATCTGTAACGTTATCTACGTGGATGTTAAAGTCACCAACGACAAGGAGTCTATCTGCGGCCAGTACTAGTTCTGATAAGAACCCACCAAATTCTTTAATAAAATCTGTGTGGTGCCCTGGAGGCCTATATACAATAGCTAGAATCAATTTAAAAAGTGTTTTATCTTTAGTATTAGGTGTTGAAACATGAAGAACCATGACTTCAAAAGAATTATATTTAGAGTTCGACTTCTGGGAAATGCTAAGAGAGTTATTGTAAAGTGCTGCGACACCTCCCCCTCTGCCTTTTAGACGAGGCTCGTGTTTATAATAATAATCTTGGGGGACAGATTCATTTAAAGCAATATAATCATCTGGTTTTAGCCATGTTTCTGTCAAACAGAGCATGTCTATTTTATGATCTGTTATCATATCGTTAACAAAAAGTGCTTTATTAGAGAGAGATCTAATATTTAGCAATCCGAGTCGTAACAGTTGATTATCTGTATTTTGTTCATGTTTAGTTTGTTTAACGTTTATTAAATTACTTTCAAGAGGTTTACGCATTATTTTATGTTTGCTAATCCGGGGGACAGACACAGTCTCTATTTTGTGATGTTTGGGAGAACGGATTACTACATGTTGTACATTTTGTGTATTCTGCGACGTGAGACGGCAAGCAGACAGTTGGTTAAGCCATACTGTCTGCTCCCTGACCTGGGCCCCAGCGAGTCAAGTTTTAGCATTAGCATTAAGACTTTTTGCCATATTTCTAGACAGGATGGAAGTCCCAGCCCAGGAGGGATGGAGACCATCTCGTTTCAACAGGTCAGGTCTGCCCTCAAAACTCTTCCAGTTATTTATAAAAACTATATCATTCTGCAGGCACCACTCAGACAACCAGCCATTTAGTGATGATAATCTGCTATAAATCTCATCACCACGATAAGCATTGAGGGGGCCAGAGAATATTACAGTGTCTGACATCATGCTTGCGAGCTCACACACCTCTTTAATGTTATCTTTTGTGATCTCCGATTGACGGAGTCGAACATCATTTGTGCCGACGTGAATGACAATCTTACTGAATTTACGATTAGCCTTAGCCAGCACATTTAAATTTGACTTGATGTCAGGCGCTCTGGCTCCCGGTAAACATTGGACTATGGTGGCTGGTGCCTCTATGTTAACGTTCCGAACAATAGAATCACCGATAACTAGGGCACTTTCAGCAGGTTTCTCAGTCGGTGCGTCACTGAGCGGGGCAAACCTGTTCGAGACTGTAATCGGAACGGTCGAGTGATGTTTTGTCCTGCGACTACGCCGTCTCACAGTCACGAAGTTTCCCAGCTGCGGAGGATTTTCAACCGGAACCGAGCTGTGTGCGCTAATGTTGCTCGCATCCAAAGTGTTTTCTATCGTCGTTAAACTCTTACTATCCTCAGATAAGGATTGGATGCGAGACTCTAATTCTAAGATCTTCTCTGTCAGCCTAACTATTTCCCTGCATTTATCGCATATAAAGCCCTCGCAGCTGACAGAGAAGGCTAAGCTAAACATATGACATGAGGTGCAAGTAACAATAATAGGAATAGAAGCCATAACTCACCGGATTTGAAGTGCAATTCCAACTTACCAAGGTTGCTCGATGGATCGTAGTATACTCGCTTAAAAAGAGAAACAGTTAGCACACAAAACAAACCAGAGGCAAGATGATATTCCACAGTGTGAACAGAAAGCAAGCTAACACGCTATTGCTATGCTAACGGCGTTAAGTTAACTATCACTTTTGGTTTAGACTCTTCCAAGTAAATAACAGGAACAGGGTTATTGAGATATCAGGATAAGTTAGCAACGACAATAATAATTAACGATAATAAAATACACTAATATTAGAGCGAAGTGGTAAGCGCACTGATACAAACAAGCTGCCGGCAGCGATGCAGGAAACAGGAAGCCTGTTTCCTGCAGGAAAGAAAATTACCATAATGTGGAAGGAAAAAAATCACATTCTCATTACCATAATGTGGAAGAAAAAAAATCACATTCTCATTACCATGATGTGGAAGAAAAAATAACATTCTCATTACCATAATGTGGAAGGAAAAATCACATTCTCATTACCATAATGTGGAAGAAAAAATCACATTCTCATTACCATAATGTGGAAGAAAAAAATCACATTCTCATTACCATGATGTGGAGGAAAAAATCATTTTCTCATTACCATAATGTGGAAGAAACAATAACATTCTCATTACCATAATGTGGAAGAAAAAAATCACATTCTCATTACCATGATGTGGAAGAAAAAATCACATTCTCATTACCATAATGTAAGAAAAAAGTAACAGTAGTGAGAATTGTCATGCACAAAAAACTTTTTATTTTAGATTGAAGTATAAGTAGATGCATCTCTTGAACAAATATAGATCATAATATATATAGTCAGTATAATGTGATATGTAAATCAAATCAAATGAAATCAATACCGTTAAGTCCATGTGTATAATTAGAAATCAGATCATCTGTGTTTCTCACTGATGTAAACCAAGCAGCTATATAACTAAATATCCTCATGAAAAGAAACATTCCTTATATCAGACTCAGAGTCATGAGCGAGTTACTGCAGCAGGACCTTTAATGTGCCCCTTTGTGTAGGCACGGCAGTTTTCTGGGTTTGAAGTGGGCGGCATAAGCCGTTACCTGTGCGTTTGATAGCCGTACGCCCTGGGCGTTGGAGGGGAAGAGCTAAACCAAGCGTGCAAATATCAGATTAGAGTGCACTGATCGGATAGTTGTGCTCCACGCTTACCCTACTAAAGCATTTTCATGCCTTTTATACATATCATTGATGCTCTAATCACCGGAAAGCTGGATAAGACCAAGAAATGGGGCTTGAATAGATCAGACCTGGATAAAAGCTCCGTTTGGAGCACAAAGGTGGTGTAGGATGATGGTGATGTGAGCAGTTTGGGTTCTCAGGAAGGAAACGGTTGTTTAGCAGGTTTTTTCATCCAGACAGATCTAGAGTTGCAGGAACAATCCCTCTGGAGCATTCTGGAGCCAATCACTGCTGTGCAATTTCTGGGTCAACACCAACGTTGTCTGCATCGTATTTAGAGAAAGCTATCCGTCTGCATTCTTAGCCCTGTGGCAGTTACCTGACAGACAGCGTGGAGGTGTGCCACGTGATCTCTAATCGTTTTCAGTTCTAAATGCCATGTGACTATAAAAACACTAAAATAATTATTAAATAATGGCTGATGACACGGACGATTACTTTTACGAAATAAATACACGGTGCTCTGCTTCTGTATTTAAAAAAAAGGTTGATTTTTCCTCCAGTGTCTGCAGTGTATGTTGGGAAATAATGATTTGATTATTATATTTCATTATTTATAATTATGACTGTATGATTCTTTACTGTGAACTCTGACACTTAGGAGTGATTCAATTTAAGAGCAATATGTAAAATACGAACTGTTTTTCAGGATCCATAGTTGTGGAAGGTCATGAGCTACACGAGGAGGATCTGCGTCTGATGTACACATTTGATCAGACCTCAGGAACATCGTCACAGTACGAGGCTCATTCAGATGCACAGGTACTCACTTTTTATATACTGTATCATTCACCGTGTAGAAGACATGATGGGTCTGGTGCACCAACAAGGCTTGAATCCAGATGAAATCAAGGTTTATTTGAAAACATTGTAGGACCAAACTTTAAACCTTGTTTAAAATGATCAGGGTTATATTTGAACCATCATTTGATTTAGATTTGATTTTACAGTAAACCTAGATTAACTTGAATTCTGTTGCTTTATAGTGCTATAAAGGAGGTTTAAGTCATCAAAACAAATATCTACAATTAAATGTGTGATCAGAAACAGACACCATAGCCGTCATGTTTATTGTAAACTGCATCATCTTGTTGATTTGATCACATTAATTGTCATTCGCAATGTATGCTGTTCCGTCGCTCTGTTCATTTTATTTTATGACTTGTGAAATGTGTTTGTGGTGGATCAGTATGGGGATACTTTTGTGTCAATAAAAATGAACGCAAACTTTAAAAAAACGAACAAAAATATACAATGAGAAAGAAAAAAAAACACTTTGATAATGAAAACAATAAACTCATAAAAAGTTGCGAGAATGTGACATGATTTTCAAATAAACTGCTATTTTTCTTAACAATTTTCTAAGTTTCGTTTTTGCAAATAATAGTTTTGAATTCGCTGCTAGATTTTTCATTTGCGCTTTTCGAGTTTTCGTTTACGCTTCTCAAGTTTACGTTCGGCTTTCTGGCACAAATCTCAAGTGTGGGCGGGAATTATGGCCACTTTACTCTCATTGGTTAGTGAGATTTGGATTGACAGCTCCCTGACCAGGAAGTCGATACTCAAGACAGTGCAGCGGATTAGAGAGCAATCTGCTTGCGGTTTTCTGTATTGTATTGTTTTAGTGTTTGTACTTAAATTACTTGCTTATCTTATTAGTATATTAGCAGGGTTGCCAACTTTCACGCACTTAAAAGTGGGACACGCTTCCAGGCTCTATCACGCCATAACAACAAGCCGAGCAAATACAGGATAGATAGCCATATTCACATGCAACTTTACGTGGGTTTAGAAGCCGTCAAAACAGAAGTCTATAATTTATAATTACAATGATATCAGGAAAACGAGATGCCTAGTGAGTTTTGAGGATATATATAATAAAGTGTTATGCTTCCAGTTCATATTTCTAATTTATAGATTTAAATTGTGGTGGCATTTTATGTATTGTTTCTATCTTTAAATGTTTGTTTATAGTTTAAGAAGTCTCTTCTGCTTTTCTTCAACCTGTTTTATGTAGGTGTGTAAATACATAATGAAATTGTTGTTTGCAAGAGGCAGACTAAATTAATAAAACATTGTAAAGGCCTCTAATTGTGTCACCTTATGAATTTGTTTTGTTGTAGCGTTTAAAAAACTTAAATGTCATTTGAATGTATTGGTAGTGTTTTATGAGGTGTACTTTCTGTGAATGTAAAGAAAGGGGTGTAATACTGTACATTCACCATGAGTTTAAAAAGAAAGATGCATTACTTGACGCGACTATGCAAGAGCGACATTGTCATCCTCCTCCTCAACTGGACACAAGTCACCCTCAGGTACATTTATGTGACCGAGATAATAAAATCGCTAAAAGTTTTAATCTCTGTACAGTAACTACAGTATGCAGCAATGTTTTCATTTAGCACGTTAATTTCTCACAACCTAATAATCTGTAACGTGTCTTTATTGGATGTTATAATACAAGTTGTTCGTTCCTTTTTAAGAAAATAATCTTAATAGTCCATAAAATAATACCTGACAAAAAATATAAAGCACACAATGAACGAGCTAAGTAAAGACAGGATTGCTACTGTACAGGAATAAAACTTTTAGCGATTTTCTTTATTATCTGAATTACATTCATTTACCTGAGGCTGAGGAGGACGATGATGAGGAAGACGCTTGAATCCACACCGCGCATGACTTACCAACTTCAAATACCAATTACTATATACTAACTAAATAAGAAAGTAGTTTTAAGTACAAACAATAAAGATAACAGCATGCAGATCGTTCGCTAAGATTCGTTGCACTGTACTGTCTTCAGTATCGACTTCCTTGTCAAGGAGCTATCAATCAAAAACTCACTAGCCAATCAGCGTAAAGCGGCCATAAGTCCCGCCTACACGTGAGATTTGTGCCAGAAAGGCGAACGAAAATTTGAGAAGCGTAAACGGAAATCGGAAAGCGTAAATGAAAAATCTAGCAGCGAATAAAACTATTATTTGCAAAAACGAAACTTAGAAAATTGATTAGAAAAATGGCAGTTAATTTGAAAATCATGTCACATTCTTGCAATTGAGTTTATTGTTTTCATTATCAAAGTGTTTTTTTTTCTTTCTCATTTTATATTTTTGTTCGTTTTTTTAAAGTTTGCGTTCATTTTTATTGACACAAAAGTAATCCCATAGAAAGACCTAAATCGGCCATTTAAGTTGCAAAACACAACTATAAATGAAAATGAAACTGGGATCAACCAAACCTAGATTAGCTCTAAACTGTGCTTTATTTAGTACTTGTTGGCGCATCACACTCTATGTATTTAAGTTCATAATAGAAATTAGTAATAAAGATGTTTTTGATATGGTGCTGTTTGTTTTTCTAGGTCCTGGTTCTTCTTGACATCACCCCAGATCAGTCTATGGTGGATGAGGGTGTGGCACGTGAGGTCATAAACCGCATTCAAAAATTACGCAAAAAGGTGAGCTTTGGCATAATTTCATGAAAACGCATTGAAAACAAGAACGAATATTTTGGGTAAAACCATTAAGATTTAATTTGAGTTTTGAGTTCGTTTAGCAATAAACTGATTTTTATTTTGTATTTCTGAGTGAAACAACATATCGAACAAGACTCTAACTGTATTCATCTGGAATCGATTGAAATGTGGTTGTTCTGAACTAGAGTTGGAGTTGAGCATGAGATGTCTTATTTATTAAGATTGAGCACTTCTCTCTCTAACATCTGTTAGGGGGATGCGACAGAGTGTACAAGGCAAAAAAACAACAAACGTGTATCAGTAATGGCCCAGACGCAGTGGTGAGCGTTTCGCTTCTGAGTCTGTTTTCCCTGTAGCACACCCTGAACATTGTAAAGTGGACCGGGACAGACACACAAACCACTTTATACCCGTTATATCTGACTGCATCTAGACACTTTCAGCGCTTTATAGCTACAGTTTGAGGTTTGGCTTCAGTTCCTGTTAATAACAATCTGGGTACAAATGAAAATGAAGCATGGTTTTACTACAGTAATCATAGATTATCTGTGCTATTTGTAAAACAGTAATAATCACAAATTTACCATTGTGTAGAGGAACCATAACTAAACTGTGATGTTTGTAGTACAACTATGGTAATACAAAACGTTTTTTTCTATAATAATATGGTTAATTTTCATAAGGTCCTCTTATAAAATGACTGTCATGTATTGGAATCTCAATACTGCATTACAGCTATAATTAATGTATTACATGAAGGAAATACTAGAATAAAGAGATGTTTATGCATGAAGAGACTTGTTCTTAAAATAGATGATTTTACATCTTAAACTGTTTCTCATATTTTCATTTTCATTTTGGATTGAAATACCTATGTGTAAAAGTGTTGTGTAATATTTTCCTGTTCTGTATTGAAGCAGTCAGCGCTGTCTCGTGTCGGGTCTGTTTCAATGCCTCTGACGTCTCCTCCCATCATGTGTTTGTCTTGCTCTCTCTCTCTCTCTCTCTCTCTCTCTCTCTCGAGGACAAGCTCTCTTGTTTTTCCCAGGCTCAAGAGAGATGCTATTCGGAAAATCTTTCCACCCCAAAGTTCTGAGTGTGTTCAGACTGCTATAATAAAGCTTAATGAGCAGTCGGCTTTAAGACAAACATCACTTTGATGTTCTGTGGAACTCAGGAAGGACGGATTTCCTTCCCTCAAACTCCCCTTGCCTTTCTCGCCCCTCTTTTTTCTTAACAAACAAACGTTTTTCCATTCCACAAGCGGCGCGGGGGATAAATGTGACGGGGAGGGTGCGTGGACACCTGCCAGGCCCAAATTCCACTCTTATTGAAAGTCTGAAAAAATCGGAGGGAATTTTCCATGGGAGGGAATTAATTTTTCAACGTTTCCTCAGATGAGAGGTGGTAACCAGGGGGCACAAGTATGTGAGGAAGGTTTATGGAGAAGCCTTTTTTTTGAGAAGCCTTTTTTTTTAGTAATTGTTTAAAGGTACCGAATGCCCAAGCTCAGTTTCCACAACATACTTTGGGAAAATGAAGTTTTTTTTTCTTCATGACGTTGCCATACACTACCATTTATCTCAAACTCATCCAATATTATAACACCCGCTTTTTTACCAGTTTATAAATGAAAATTCTTTGTCAAAAAGCCTTATAAAATGAAAAATGTAAACGCCATTCCATGTTAACTTTCAAACCAATTTAAAATGACATGATGAAGATTTCTTTCAATTGAATATTGAGAATGTTTACATAGAGGGAAAAAGCCACTGTTCATGCAGCCAAAATAAACATGTCCAAACGTCTGTTCTCAGGGTCATCTGGTCCCATCGGATGAGATCACTGTATATTACAGCAGCGAGCCGGCCGGTGAATACCTGGATAAAGTCATCCAAAAACACACCGACTTCATCTTGGCCACTACGAAGGCCCCGCTCAAACCCTATCCGGTGCCCAAGAATACCATTGTGATCGTCCAAGAGAAAACTCAGGTAACTATAAATATTCACAGGTGGACCTTTTCAAGGTTTGCGTCCTCAAACGTAGACAGAGGTGGGTAGAGTAGCCAAAATCTTTACTCAAGTAAAAGTACAAGTCACTATTTAAAAACTACTTGAGTAAAAGTAAAAAAGTATGCAATGAAAAAACTACTCAAGTAGCTAGTTACTTAGTTACTTTGTATCTGATTATATAGGCCTACTACATAAAATTAATATTAACGCCAATATTTTAATATTACATTTTAATCAATATTTTTACTTATCATAAGCAGATATCTTTGCAATATACAGAGACTAAAGAATAGACAAACACAGAAGAGACAAGCATTTCTGTAAATTTCATCTAGTCCTGATGTCAATGTAGTTTACACAACTTATTTAGAATAATAGACCATGTCAAACTAAAGCATGAACTAAACTCAGAGCATTTCCTAAGATGATCTAGAACATCTGCAGTGATCTCTTAAATGAAATACACATTTTTGAACAAAGCTCATGTTTTCTCGTGTTGTGTCACGTGTGTGTTGTGAAACGCTCTTTGTAAACAAACAGTAAACAGTGAACCACACGCCCATCAACAAGTTTTCTTCCTTCTGTTCGTCAAATGTATATTCCTGCAGGCCCACGTCTCTGTGTCTGACAGGTAACGCGCATGTTGCTGTGTCTGACGAACAGGTCGCGCGGGTGCGCACATATGGCGGGCATTTATCATTGCTTGCAAACAATATGACACATTTGCAGTTTTGATAGTGTAGATATAAATTAATATCCACTTCATCCAACGCTCTTTGTGTTCTGCGTGTTCTTAAATTTCGCGCTACGAGGAGTGAGTAATACTGATTCCGATGATTCAGATCGTGCTGCAAACTGAACAAATCATTTGAACTGATTCATTAGCCTATTCAAATGGTTTTGCCCATTGTTCAATTAATGCTTTCAAAAGAATCGACTCAAAAGAATCGATCACTCGGGAATGCCCGTAAAAAGAGAAGACAACCTTGAAATAAACAACGCGTTTTAAAAAGCATATTTTAAAATGAAGGAACGTCACGCAATGTAAGTTATGTAACGAAGTAAAAGTACAGATTTTCTATTAGAAATTTACTCAAGTAAGAGTACAAGTACACACTTTTCATTTTACTTAAAAAGTACATATTTTCCAAAATGTTACTCAAGTAAATGTAAAGAAGTAAATGTAGCGCGTTACTACCCACCTCTGAACGTAGATACTATAAAGTATTTTTTCTATGACACACTTGGTGACTCCAGTTCCTGTTCTCTCCACAGGCCGTGTGTTCGAGCACCTATGCAATGCTTTCTTATCTAATGGCATATTTGGAAAGATATTTGTAGGTTAATGTGTAATTGTTTCTCTTGTCTGGTAGTTGAAAGGCTCAGATCTGGATTTAACTATC
Source organism: Triplophysa rosa (assembly GCF_024868665.1). NCBI lineage: Eukaryota > Metazoa > Chordata > Actinopteri > Cypriniformes > Nemacheilidae > Triplophysa > Triplophysa rosa. The sequence goes on along the minus strand of NC_079909.1, from coordinate 3,571,150 downwards.
GGAAGAGGGGTGGCCGTCTCCAGGGCTCCTCTGACCACCGCTGCCTGTGCTTACGTCAACCTCAAAATAATTCTCAAGGACAAACAGCAAGGTATGCCCGAACTCCCAAACATGCCTGATGATGGTCTACATCAAACACTTTAATGAAACAAGTACAACTGTAATGTAGACGAATCTCTATTTGCACCGGCACCACATTTACTTGATGTCACTTGACCTGTCTACGGGCCTGTTTATAGACATTGACCGTGTTTGTGGACGGACGCAGGCGGTTCTTATCGCTGTCTGTGTTTTAGGATGTGAGCTGTGAACAGATGTTCATGTTGTCGCGCTTTAAAAGCGAGCCATTCGTTTTTCATTCATGCTTTTTCTCAGAGGGTGTAGTGTTGCTGGAGAATCCCAAGGGTGATAACCAACAGGACGTGGAGCGGCTGAAGATCGTTTGCTGTAGTGTTTTTGGACTCAACGGAGCGCCTGTGGCCATATTTAATGGGAAGACAGGTGAGATAGATGCTTTACTCTATCACCGTTTCAGAAGAACTTGATGTTGGATTTGTCCACTATTTGCTTTAATGGCAACATGATTGAGTTGGCTCTTGCAAACCCAACGGTCCATACAGTATAATCCCAGCAGGAGTTCTGAATTCTCAAGAGTGCTGCAGACCTTTTGTACAAAGAAGTAACAGTCTATGTTCAAAATTAAAAGTTGTAGGATTGATAAATGAAAAATGTAAAAGTGGGAATAGTGTTTTGAACTACTTTGTTGTTATATTTGGTACACATAGCTATCATCATAAAATGGCAAAATGTGAGACAGTCAGTCGCCCTGTCTGATTTTCGGGTCACTCAATATTTTAGTCATATGCTAAATTCATAATAAGACTTTGTTTCAAATGGCCAATTCTGAAACCCAAATCTAGAAAGTGTCAGTAAAATAATCATATGTATTTCCAATATATTTATAATAATACTGAATGTAGATACCACCACCTTGGAGTCATAAGGTTCTATTTGACATTTTTGTCAAAATTGAGTGATTCACATATTCTTATTCTGTGACAATTTATATATGAAGAGTTTATTTCCAAAATGAGATAACTCAGTTTAAATCTTTTTTCAAAAATCATGTTTTTTTATTGTGCATTCCAATTTATACCAATAAAACTGCAGTGGGTTTGTTTTGATTTAAGCAATAATAACTCAAAAAATTACAGCTAACTAACTCAATAAAAACATGATAACATAATAAAAAACATGATTTTTGAAAAAATTTAAAAACGGAGTTCTCATTTTGGAAACAAACTCTTTATATATATATAGAGAGAGAGAGAGATAGATACAGGGGTTGGACAATGAAACTGAAACACCTCGTTTGAGATCACAATACTTTATCAGTGTGGTGTTGGTTCAGTTGGTTTTAGGAATGACAGATACAAGTCCTGCACAGTGGCCAGAGAGGGAGATGTTCAACTTCACTTTCATGTTCTTCAAACCATTATCATCCTGATACACGGCACCACCTCTAGGGTACAATGTTTAAACCGTTGGGTACACATGGTCCTCCAGAATGGTTCCGTAGTCTTTGGTAGAGACTAGCACAAGTATTATAATGCCATGATATTGCAGCCCAAACCATCACTGATCCACCCCTATGCTGCACTCTGAGCATGCATCAGCCAGGGTGGTAAGCTTCTTTGGTTCTTCTCCACACCGTAACTCTCCCGGATGTGGGAGAAAAGGTGAACTCATCAGAGAAAAATACATGTTTTACATTGTCAACAGTCCAAGATTTCCGCTGCTGGCACCATTGAAACGACATTTGGCATTGGCCCACGTGAGTAAAGGTTTGGCTATAGCAGCCTGGCCATGTGTGTTTTGACCCTGTGGAGCTCCAGACACACAGTAGAGTTGGTGCAAACAGAAGAGTTGAGCCACACATTTAATTCTGCAGTAGGTTGGGCAGCTGTGGTTTTATGTTTTTTGGATACAATCTGGGTTATCATCCGGACATCCCTTTTAGAGAGCATCCTCTTGCGTCGACAGTTATTCCTGTTGGATGTGATTCATCCTTCATGCTGGTATGGTGACATTACCCTGGATACCGTGGCTCTCGATACACCACAAACACTTGCTGTCCTAGTCACAGATGCGCCAGCGAGACACGCACCAACAATTTGTCCTGTTTTGACTTCAGACATGTCTCACATTGTGTTGTGTGCTTTGCAGTATTTGATGTACAGCTGTGCTATTGCTTTGCTAATTCAACCTTCACACTCTACTCTTACTGGTGGAATGTGAAATAAGTGAAGAATGGCCACCAGGCTGCGCAAATATAACCATAAAACCCACAACACTATATTGGCCAGTGTTTCAGTTTCATTGTCCAACCCCTGTATGTATATATAAATCACTGACCAAAACATGATTTCAACAAAAACTCTCAATTCACAACAGTAGGCTTATAATAATGTCAGGTACTATTTCACAGGAAGTGTCAGTTTGATGTCAACCCACGTAAAATAACAGAGTTACTTTAGTTACAGAAAGTTACAGATTGCAGCTTTAGAAATGAATTTACAATTTAAGCCGCGGTCACACTTGACTTTTCGCTCCATTGACTTCCATTCATATGCATGCGAATGCGAAGGACCGGAAACGCAAGCCCGTCCAAAGATATTTCGCTGCGTACCAAAATTCAAGTTTGGTGAACTCTGACCTGCGAATTCGCATCACGTGAGTGCATGAGACCAATAGAAGATCAAAACATCACGGCGTGACCTCTCGGTACAGAAATGTAAAAGATGGAGGAATCGCTCCCGCCCATTTTTGCAACATCGTCCAAATGAATTTCGTATGCTCCATCTAATCATTACTCAAATTCACAAAAGTGTATAGATGTATCGACATAACTGCTGGTAAAGAACTGATAGACAGTTAAGCTAAAAACAGGCAGGGGACAAATATTATCAGTGTGTGTGTGATGTCCTGATAAACCCTACAGTGAGTGTGGCGACCAAATGTCCAGACAGGACATGAGGAAAACAGCTTATAAATCTAATAACTAAATGATGTTTTTTTTTGAAAATGTAAAAATGCAGAACGGTTTGTGTGATGGTTAGGCTTATGGGTAGGGTGAGGGAATACAATACGTATATACAGTATAAAATCATTATGTCTATGAAAAGTCTTCATAAACCATGGAAACCCAACATGAACATTTTAATATTTGTATTATCTTAATACAAATAAAAAAGCTATTTTTGGTGGGTTGGCTTTGGTATCTGTGTTTCTGAAAATAAAACTAAACTATAGCTACTGAGGCTAATGCCTCCTCATCCCTCTCAACACTTTGTACAGTAGGTGTATAAACATTTCTCATTCTTTCTGAACAGTGACCATTAAACGGATCGACACTTATTATCTCTGTGATTAATTATAAATAACAGCTTGGTTTAAATGAGGTCAGATGAACACTTGTGTGCCAGAGATGATTTATTTGGCCATCTGTCTTTGTTTGGAGTTTTGTGAAACAGTTGAGTATGTTTTCAATTAGATCACTGGTCCATGAACTGACTGAAATACTGTCACCATATAGTCATGTGTTTAGCTGTGTGTGCGTGCGTGTGCGCGTGTGTGTTTGGTGTTGAGTGCGTGTTCTCTTAAATTCAGACCAGCGACATCTGAATTTTTCCCACACTTGGTGTATCTTGATGATATTCCTGAAGGTGTTTTAAAGGAACAGAGAATGAGGACTCAGTCATTATTTACTCATGTCATCTCACACCCGTATGCTGTTGGGTTGTCTTTGGAGGAAAAATTTGAAGAATCTTTTGGCATTTTGGCTGTTTGCCTTGTGTGTGAGCAAAAGAAAGAAATAAAGGTCATTGTTCACTCTCAACTACAATTATTCATGCCGTTCATTATGTAACTCGAGAATTGAATATACTGTAGCGTAGGTTGGAGGTCAGATGTCATTGGCTCTCACGTGTCTCATGACCTCTCATATATCATGACGTCAAACCTGCATCATGTTTGATATGGGAGAATTTCATGGATGTTATTGGTTTTTACCGATAAAAAGTCGCACTTGAGAAGCAAGGTTACACTTTATTTTACAGTGCCCGTGTTACAGTGTAATTATACATTTAAGTACTGAGTAATAAAAATGAACTACGTGTACTTACTATAGGGTTAGGATTTGATTCAGGGTTAGTAACATGTAATTATGCATCATTTATAGTAAATACATGTAACATGTGTAACAAGGGCACCGTGAAATAAAGTGTTACCAAAAGCAACGCTGTGGGAAGATGCTTCGAAATATTCTTGGTTTTCCATTTACACGTATTCAAATGAGCCTCTTAAGGTGCTATTAATATTCCTGTCCAGTTTCTATTTAATAATGTATTTGCTTTTTTATTTCAGAGCTGAAAGCCAATGCTGATCTGATTTCTCTGAATGGGAAAACTCTGACGGTTACTTCGGGTTCGAGTCCTAAAGATGTGACCAGCGCAGACTCTCTCCTGTGTCCTTACGTTAACCTGCAGCTTATCAACACCAGTCCAGCAGGTATTTTACACTTCATGTCGATGTTTGTTCTTCCTACATTTTAATAACAAAGATGAAAAATATTTCAAAACATTCAATCCCAGAAGGATTTTTTTTACAGTATAGCACACTTTTGAAACATCTTCGCTGGTAGTTAATCTAAATATTTCATATTTACATGGATTAAAGTTCTCCGTCACTACTGTGCCGTTAATTGCAGGGTTCCCATCTGTCCTTAATGTCATAAATTCACTTTTCATGATTTTAACCCTTGTACGATCACACCGGTGTGATTAGAACATTCAGCGCTTTGACTGGCACTGAGCCAGAGACAGACTCAATCCTGCTACCAAGCCAGGGCTCGAGAGAAGAGAGCATTTTACTTGCCCGACCGACCGGACAAGTAACTTGAAAAAAATAACACTCAGGGCTGTGCAGCGCGACATATATGTAGAATAATAAGAATATGTGCATTAGACAGAGCCGCGTGTTTGTGTGAAGTGCGTTTGTCATTGTGCTTGTTTGTGTGTGACATTAATCAATAGCGCATCACTCGCGGACTTGCGGACACGGAATCCTGTTATTTAATTATGTCATCTGGCTGTGTGTCTGAGGGAATAAGGTACAGAATTTAACATACTACACAAGTGTTGGTCTAGGATTTGTCTGCGTCTGCACTCTATGAGGATATGAACACATGAACTTCATCTCCAGAGTTGCTAAGAGTTTATTTTACCAGCATTGTACTGTTTGAGTGAAGCAATCATCAAAAACATATTAAAGGAGTAGTTCACTTTCAAAATTTGGTTAGGGTTAGGGTCAACATTTTGACATTCAACCGTTTGGAGTCCATTGAAGTCCACTATATGGAGAAAAATCCTGGAATGTTTTCATCAAAAACCTTAATTTCTTTTCGACTAAAGAAACAAATACATAAACATCTTGGATGACATGGGGGTGAGTAAATTATCATGAACATTTATTTTGAAAGTGAACTACTCTGAACTTGGGCGTCTTTCCGACATGTCGTCAAAATAAAAGTCCTGTTCAACTGAACACTCTGACGAAAAAATACTGTAGTGTACTATAGTATTTGCTATGGAAAATTGTAGTGCCCTTGTAGTAAATTGATAAACTAGAATAAACAGATAGTATACTATAGTAAAGTTCAGAAACACTTTTACCGGTCTTGGTCTGGAGGCTGGTCTCAAGACCATTTTTTTGATGGTCTAGGTGTTGTCTCGGTCTCAACTGTCTTTGGTCTCAGTCTTGCCTTGGTCTCAGACTTAGTGGTCTCTGGATTTTTTTTCAAGACCGGTCAAGACCACAACTGTGGGAATTACAATAAAATGATGGTGCATTGTCTGATTTAAGTGTTAACATTATTAATGTGATTGGATGTAAAACTTCAAGGCCCGGTTTCACAGACATGGCTTAGATTAAGCCAGGACTATGCCTTAGTTGAATTAAGATATTTATGTCACTTTTATAAAAATGCCTTAGAAAAAAACATTACTGGTGTGCATCTTGAGACAAAACGATGGCCCTGGTATATTTTAAAATATTTCTGGGCAAGTTATTTTCAGACAGGTCTCACATTCATTTTAGTCTAGGACTAGCCTTAAGCGTTGTCTGTGAAACTGAGCCCATAAGCTTTAAAAGCAAATAGTGACTTACTGTATTTCTTATTTCACCTGTAAGTCGCTTTGGATAAAAGCGTCTGCTAAATGACTGAATGTAAATGTTAATGTAAATTTGATTTATTTTGTTACTGTTGTGCCGGTAAGAGATGAATGGGGGATTGTCCTAAAAGAAATCTGTCAACAAAATTAATACAAAGGTCCACAATATCCAAGATGTGATTGCAAAAAAGGTACTTGTATTAGATAATGTTTCTTTATATTATAAAGTCTGACGTGATCTGAAAATGTGATATTTTGCTACTGAATAGTAGATAAGAACGCTTAGAACGCATGATTCTGTAATTATGACTTTTTAGTGTTACGTGGATCTTTTAGATGACTTCTAGGAGTACTGGTCTTGATCTTGACTCGGTCTCGGTCTGCCTTGGTCTTGTCTTGGTCTCGGCCCCTTAACGTCTTGGTCTTGTCTTGGTCTCGGTTTAGGTGGTCTCGACTACAACACTAGCTACGACTGTTTGGCCTGTGCTACAAAACCTCTGTAACACCAGTGCTTTGTAAAAGTTAACGTACAGCCCTGCCACTAATAATATTTACTGCTTGCCTTTGTTCTATAGCAATCACGGAGAGTATAACCAACTTCAGACCAGAGCATGTCAGCGGAGATGAGCGGTGACACTCACCCACTCACCTACAATTTCATCCCGCTCCGGTGAAATCGCTCCACGCTCGCTCAAATTTAAAATTCCTCTGCATGCCTAACACCTGCCGTTTTCAACCGAAGCCTTACCCCTCGTTTACACCGCACGCATCTACGTCTCCGACGCGGCTACCGGAACTGATAGTGGTCATTCTATTCTATGCTTGTGTTTACACCAGACACACCGCGGCACGTTTCAAAAGCGTCCCAGAAGCGGCTCTCCTCGCCGCTTCGCTGAAGATAGGCGCCTAGTCTATTTTTGGCGAACCGGAGCGAGAGAGAGCGATCGCGCTCCGACTATATTTCGCAAGTTCCGCTCACGTTCTGTGCTTCAGACACTAGGTAAAACGCTTAGAAGCAATCCGAAACAATTATACTGACACTTCATATGAAGTTATATATTTTTTATGTTCGGACAAGTAATTTTTGTACTCGGAATGACAAAGTGAATGACAAATTTACTTGTCCGAAGGACAACCACATGACAACACTTAATGTCAAACCCTGAAAAACATGCACTGAAGTTATGTAGATGGTTGATTATTTGTCAAGGTAAGTATAATGTTTTCATAGATTCAAAATAGCTTTTAAAATACGCAAACGGGCAATATGAAAGCGATTTAAAACATCTCCCCTTAAAACACTATTGGTCTTGACTATTTAAATAAAGTGTCGGTTAAAGGAATATGACTTGGCCTCATAAGAAATTCAGTCAGAAGACATTTTTTCACTTTAATCCATGTATTTAATTCATCTCTACAATGCTTGGCATGGTGGAAATGACGACATTATTGACAACAGCGATACATTGAAAAATGTTGTTGATTTTGAATTTGCAAATGTAACAATACAACACTCTTAAAATTAAACATAGTAATTAAGGAGAAACAAATGCATGTAAAATGTCAAATGCATGAATATGTTTTTCATATTCATTAAAGCTTTGTTGAAAAAAATGCTCTTCAAAAGGCATTCATCCTATGGGAATTTTCCCAATGGAAAAATCAATGATCAGAGCACAGGGTGAATGTGTTTTTGTGTTTGCTGTAGAATGTCAGACCGGAGATGTAGGGACGCTGCTGTTAATGAACCCGGCGGGTAAAAACGGACTACAGTATCCTGATCTGCTGCATGAAAGTGCACGAGTGTTTGGACTGAGAGGCAGAAAGCTGAAGCTCTACATGAACCAAGAGCTTACAGAAGGTAAATTTAAAGTAACACAAACACGACACCAGCTAAATGCACATTAATGAATTTGTTCTTCTTTCTGCTTCATACCTCTATATCACCCTGACGGACTGAGTTTTTCTCCTCATTTAAATAGGCATCATGGTCCTGTAAACATGAGACAACAATGTGATGATTTTTTCCCCTTTGTTTCAGTAAATACTAGGGCTGTTAAACGATTAATTGCGATTAATCGCATCCAGAATAAAAGTTTGTGTTTACATAATATATGTCTGTGTATTGTGCATTTTAATACATGCATATATTTTAGAAAAATATAAACATTTACAAATATACATATACATGTATGTGTATGCGTTTGTGTTTATAAATACAAAAATAATATACAAAAACATATTATGTAAATACAAACTTTTATTCTGGATGTGATTAATCGTGATCAATCGTTTGACAGTTCTAGTAAATAAACTCATAAATAAGGGATTACATTTTCTAGAGAGAGTTCAACTAAAAATTTAAATTCTGAGTGTTTTCCTTGACTTTTAACAGACAGCAGGAACATGCTACTGTCGCTTTAAGAGGAATGCAACAGATCCAGTACACTGATACTGTACACATGCGTTGTTTTTCGTCCGTTTCGTCCATTCACTTAAGACATAACCTACTATGTTTGTTAAGATACTTGACAAGAGGGGCATGTTGACCTACTTCGTGTGTGAATTTGTCCGTTTAAGCGCTTCAAAGACAACTCAATATATGCGCCATGTCTGAGAATTTCCTTATGCGCGCTACGGATCTTCTCACAACACGAAAGCGAGTTTTCTTATGCATCATCTTGCACTTAAATGTTTAAATTGGCAAGGCTTGAATGAGTGTAGTTTAAACAGCAACATGTGCTGTTCAGGTCTCACCTGCACTCACGCGCTCACAACACTGGTGCCGAACCGTTGGTGGAGAACCGTGCGGTTAAATTTTACCGAGAACCGTTACGCACCTAACTACCATAGTAGGAAATATATTCTTTTGTGTTAAACAGAACATAAAATCTATATTTTACAAAATTTTGAGAAGGCAAAAAGTTCTGGGGCACGTCGACTACCATTTTAATTTTTCCTACTATTGTACTCAATGATGGGTGAACTTTCCCTTTAAATTGCGAAAGTTACAGTGTTTTGTCAGTACATCAAGCTTCTTTGATTCCTCACTATATGGAGAAACTATTAACCTCCAGAGATTCTTAATGTGATGTAGAGGCTCTGGAGAAATGACTACGCTCTTCAGTCATCAATCATCAGTCATGTTTTTCGAGATGGTGGACAGATTTATTTGTGGAAGTGTGATTGTGCAGAAGAACAGCCGTCACTCTTAATCTCTAGACGGAGTCTAAAGCACATACCTTCAGCTGGGATCAGTGCCACTGCAATAAATAATCCCTAACCAATTAACCGTGGCCGGGGTTACAACAACGCTTCCACTCCCTGTCCGGTCTCCAGTGTGACGTGAGGACAAAGAGATAAATGGCATTCAAGAAGTCAGATGAGGACAAAGGTCAGGGTCATGAAGGTCTTCGGTCGAGCAAACCTTTAGATTTTCCATACGGATTTGGAAAATGTTGAAATTGTGAAATTCAAATGTTTGTACGAAGCATCTAATTTCAGTCTCTACTCTTTCATTGGAAACATGGGATTTGAACTTCATGATAAGGTTTTACTTGACCGGGTTACATAGTCTAACAACTTGAGTGAGGTGATAATCAAATATGAAGGTTGATATTTGCCAAGCCTGAATTTCATTACAAACATAGAGCAGCATACAGTGACACATAACCCATAACTGTGCAGTATAACACAACTAAATGAAGACATGGAGGAAAGTTGCCATGTGCATTATTGATGTTTATTTTGCTGCATTGCTGGATTTCAGCCCCGATTGGACTTGAATGCATTATAGCGTCTGCAAGTATTGGAAAAGATTTAGTCCATAAGCCCTAATTTATCAGGCCTGACTAATTGGGCTCTCGAGGTTACATGTTGTGTTAAAAAATACAATACGACCAGAATAGATTTGTATGTTTTCTAAAGACCACACGATTCACAATGCCACGGCAGTGCTAGATGACTGATAACTGGTTTCTTACTGGTCCAGTAAAAGCCCGTACACACCTCTCTGTTTTATTACCTGCCAGGTGTAAAATCACAAATCTGATCGATTACACAAGTTGTTGAATGGAACTGTGAGTTGTATTGCTATAAGGTACTATACACTCTTAAAGGGATACTTCACCCAAAAATAAAAATCATGTCATCATTTACTCACCTTCGAGTTGTTCCAAATCTGTAGAAATGTCTTTGTTCTTATGAACACAGAGAAAGATATTTGGAAGAATGCTTATAACCAGACACATTTTGTCCCCCATTGACTCCCATAGTAGGAAAAATTACTTGATCTTTTTTTTGTTCTGTTGAACACAGATGAAGATATTTTGAAGAATGTAGGACAGCAAACAGTTCTGGGGCACTTTAGACTACCATTGTATTTTTTCCTACTATGGGCGTCAATGGTGGTCAAGAACTGTTTGGTTACAAGCATTCTTCCAAATATCTTTCTCCGTGTTCGTCAAAACAAAGACATTTATACAGATTTGGAACAACTCGAGGGCGAGTAATTCATGACAGAATTTTCAATTTTGGGTGAACTATCCCTTTAACTAGTTGAAATGCATTACTTTCTTAACAGTGAATTTGGCATTAATTATTCATCAAATGTCATTTTTCACACATGTATATAAAGGACACGCCCATTTTGTAGAATGAGCTCTTTGTGTTTTTCCCGGTAGATGATACCTGCCAGAATTCTGGAAATGAAAGATGTTCCCCATTTTTCCCTTGTTTGTTTTCTCACCTCAGACCAGAAAAGCACTTTTCGTCTGCAAATATACTCGCATTATTTGACCAGAGCCAAATCGATGAGACGCGAGTATGTATTTGTTTGTTGGCGTCTTAAAGAAAGTGGGTTATATCCCAGAGGCCTCTTCTCTGCTGGCATACAGAAAACAAGATGGCCAGCAGAATCATAGGGCTTCCTCATTATAAATAATAGAAATCAGTCAATGTTTCATTTTAGGCAACCAGTAGCATCTTGTGTCATAATATAGCGAGTTAACAATCTAATCCAATATTGTTTTTTTCAGAATTGACGGAGACGTTTCCTCTGAAGACGCTGAACACCAAGACTCTGTATGTGAACGTTCTGCCCACAACAGCAGAAGCCTAGTGATGTCACACTCTCCCAACACCAATCACAGCAAAGCACATACTACATCTACTCGACGTCAGCTCGTTTTTTCCCACATCTGTGCTCATGATGGTTTCTCATTACTCGTGCTTTCTGGGCTGTGTATTGGTGATTAGAAATGTCAAATAAATCAATCCAGAACTGTTCCTGTTGTGTCTTATTCATCCATTAGATCATCAAAGGAAGCACACAACAACACAAAACCAAATGACCCCGTACTTTACAATACGAACGTTTATGGTTTTCTGTTGGAAAACGTTGAATAAAGCGTTCCAATGAAAAACCTTTCCTTTAAAATAATTATGTAGTTTTCACTGTCTTACACGGTTGTTATTGTAAAATCATCCAACATGTGCACTGTCTGTCAAGCCACATATCTCTGCTGGTGTTCTGTTGTATGCTTTGCTTAGACATGATTCTGCAGCAGATTTGATTGAATTTGTAGACCCAGCAGTAGTGTAATTCAATGCTCCACCTGTGCTCATCTGGAGGTGCTGTTGTAGAAGCACAGCATGCCGTCGTCTTTCAGCCGTCACTAATCTCTGTGCCTGCCATGATGTGACTGTTTCCATTCACTGAACCCTTGTCGTTGAAGTTCATTGTTGATAAATTGCTCCGTGTTCCTTGAGTTAAGTTAGTGGTTCTCAACAGGATGGTGCCCGACCTCAGGACGACTAATAATTTACAATTATACAACCGTTTTCTCCACTGGTTGTCCTACAAGTATTCCCACAGAAAGCTTACAGGCATACAAGGCCTTGTGCTTCTGAAATAAGGACACAATTAGTCCATTTCACTTTAAACCTGTAAATAAATGTATGGTAACAGGGTTGACACATGTAAGATATAGGGTCACAACCTCCAGTCTTTTACTAATACAACACAAATAAGAGGGATGGAAATGGCACCCGTGTTGTTAAATGATCCTGGTCACTGTGTGTTTGGTAACACTTCACTGTCATTCAGTCGGTTGAAAGAGGACATCCTTGAATTGCGATGACTTGGTCTTTTGCTGCCACTGTGGCTGAGTGAATATTAAACAAACCTTCAGCCATCTGTCAGTCCCTCTGAAGTCACTGGAGTAACGGAGAGCGCGGCCAGTCGGCCATCTGCTCCTCACACACACATAAAATCAGTCTTCACGGCTAATAATGAAACTATTGAGAGATTCCCGCATGGACACAAATCTGTCACTTCATGAGACCTTCATTTGGGCTGTCTGTTGAATATTCTCAAGTGTCCTCCAAATCCTTTCATTTGAATTGTCTGCACATAAATTATGTTTTGGGTTTAATACAAATGAAACCGTTTGGGTGTCTTTTTAATGACCACATAAGTTCAGTTTGTCAGTCAGAAGTTGTTGGAATGATTCCTTAACAGAATGTGGCATATTTGTCTGCGAATGGCTATTAACTGTAAACAAAGAAAAAAGGATTATGAGATTATGTCAGAAATACAGTTCTCAACTGGTTTTGCCTCTGGACCCACATTTCGACCAGTACAGTGTGATGCAAAGCATTTAACAGTAAAACGCCTTTTCTCTTCGCTTGAAATAGTTTGATGAGCCTATATTTGTTATCCTTTCATTTATTTGTTCATTTGTCATTGACTTTTCAGATGTAATAACACATTTTTATAAAACTATATCGGCTGTTTAACAAAATGAGCTGCATATTTTCAGAATGCTTTGCCCCAGACCTATTGTAATTGCATTATTTGAAAAACATTTTATTTCCTTTTTCAGACTGAGGGATGAGTCACAATCATGTTCTGTAGTGCCTGACATCACATTAGATTTTAAGGGTAAAAAAACACATTTAAGAAGAGTTTAGCTTCAGAAACGAATCCGAATGCTTATGGCCTCTCTAGATTAACACCTCCTTCAGATCTCAAAATATCTGAGGCTTTAATTCTAGACGAAAATTATCCCACTACACACAGTTCAGTGACCGCATTCCGCGTGGGATTAAGACTTTTCTGAAGGCAAATACTTAGACCCTTCATGTTATTATGTTCTGTATGTAATAAAATGATTTCTACAGCTCTGATTGTCTGATGTGTGAATAAAAGCGTCTGCTAAATGACAAAATGTAAATGAGATATTTATATATATGTGTGTCATATGACCTCTGTCAATAAAAACATTCTCACACACACACACACACACACACACACACATGACATTGTGTTTTTTCCGTGTAGAAATGTGGTAATAATTTGCATATGTCAAGGTGCACAAACACTGCCTGTGGTTACATAATTTACAATAGCCTAAACACTGCAATATCCATTAAAAATAATTACTGACAAATCCGATGCTCATGGTGACTTTAATGCGAATTGCCAAACTGACGTCATCAGCGACGGATCGGCACATTATGATTAAACATTAGGCTACAAAGAATATTTATTTGTTTATTTATTTTACTTGCACACAATTGTTCAGCACAAAACTAATGTGCACTTAGAAGATATATTTGAATTTCATGGGTATTTTAGTTTCTAAAATCTTTAATGTTTTATACATAAGTTTTCACATAAGTGAAAATGTGCCGCATAGCGATGACAACGCATTACTCTTGTTATGGTTACCTCGTCTTTTTGGTGGGCTACTTCTAATTTAATTGGTTGTGTTAAATGAAACGAATTTTACTTTCGTGCTAATGTAAATCCTTATTCAACAATCATGTATCATGTAAACAGTTTACTGTGTAGGCTAATTTTGAAATGACAACTTTAATGTGACGGGGAGACGGTACAGTAATTCGCAGTCTGCTTGTTGTAGATGAAGGGCACTTGTTTTCTGTGAATGAATGAAAACTTCGCCATGTGTAGTGAGAGCTGCTTTTGCCCCTCAGGGTAACATATAAGAGACGTAATGGAAAAATCTCAGTCACTTCAATCTACTCTCAGCCCCCCCGGATCTCCTGCAAACTCAATGCACTGGAGCACTAAACACAAGCAAGAGGACAACACGAGGTATGTTTATGTGACTTTATATCGAGCTCACGGCTTTATACGGACTCTTGTGATCGTATATTAATCTCGACAGCGCTGAGAAATACTGACGCGCGCTTCTGCAGATAGCGCGAGGTGATCGAGCATCGCAGCTCATTTGCTACAATAACAAGACAATAATAACCATCATAACACACGGAGGGGCAGAAAAACACAGTCAGCGAATAGAAAATACCCCAAGTGGCATCAAACTGCTTTATTGAGCTTCAAAGCTGAAATTAAATGCATTCAGTAGCTCTGCAGTACTGTGGCATATTTGTTAATCTTATCATTTGTTTAGGTATCATCGTGTGGTGATGTTTCGTTTATAGTTTGGGAATGATTGTGTGTGGGAAAAACATCGTGATGTATTATGAACTGGATGCAGACTTTAAGGAAACAGTCACAATAATGCTAAAAATAGTCATATATAAATATGTCTTTGTGTGACGGTAAAGTGATGTAAATAGGAGCGAACGGACCTTCACTTTATTGATTGTTGATGTCATTGAGCGCGCGACTCATATGATCACTGGAGTCACTGGAGTCGCGTGCGGGAGTGCTGTACGTCACAGTTGCATGTTCGGACTGTACAGTAATTCATCGTTGACGTTCATTTCTTGTGTGATGTATGCATTATATACCGTTTAGATATCATTTTCTTGGGCTAAAATGTAGTTATCAAGCATTGCGTAATAGGCAATCCACGAATGTAGTGTTTGTCATTCATTTCGCTATACCTGAGCTGGAATAGACATGAGTTGACATGGTGTGCTGCGTGTACTTTAGATGATTTTTGTAATATTTTGGAAGATTGTATTATTAGGGTTGTGGACTGTAAATTATTTTTGTTTGAATACAAGGTCTTATAAGAGGTGCTAAATTACAATGTTTTGAGTCAAATTGCACAAAATGAGGTTTAGTTGACTTGACCTTTTGTTTTCAAGTGTTAACATTAACAAAAAACGCTTCTACAATTAAAATTGTTTTGTGTTTTGCACAAATCAGTCTATAATAGAGGATTTAGATGCAGGTTCCTGGCCTGTCCAGTCAATCTGCGTTGAATTTAGAGGTGGGCGGAATGGCCAAAAATCTATTTCACGGAATGAGTAATTTTATTTCACGGTAACGATATATTACGTGAAACAATCTCCCATTATAATTCTATATTTTATACCTCATTTTTCTTAGATTGATTTAACTAATTTATTTATTACAGTTCATTTAAATGCTCACCATAGTTAAAATGTAGGCAAGTTATGAAAATGTACTAAAGATATCAAATTAAGTTCTGATAATCAGATGTATTATTTATTCATATTTATCTTCTGGCTATATCATATGTATACAGTAGGAAGATAGACAACAAATATAACAATAAAGTATGAATATGCACAAACAATGAGAGTACAGTATATGACTAGTGTTATGTACTAGGGGTCTGTACTGTAGGTCTTTATCGCTCTTCACTCTCTATTAGATGAGCAATTTTAGTGTGTTGCGACTCTCTGTCTTTAGGTTTGTTTATTCTCGGGCTTGTTTTTGCACTACGAGTCTCTGGTGACTCCTCACGCGTCTCCCAAAACTGAAGGTAGAAGCGCGTCACATCATCGCGCATTTTAACGCAAGTTTCACCTTGGCTCGCCTGAAGTTAAACTTTATAAAATTATTAACAGCTTTTCAAAACAACCTGACTTCTGAAATACGTGTTGAGAATGAGCTTTTTTAAACGCTGGCGCAGATCCCTGCACGAGCACTGCGGGTGAGAGAGAACGCGCCGGACTGGAGCGCATCACTAAACTACAGACTGAAAGGTCAAAAGAATGTTTGATACGTTCATTTGTTACAGGTGGATTAATTCATTAGTTTTTTTCAGAATAGCGCCTAATTTGCAGAGCGCCCGAGTTAACCACGCCTACGTATTTACATTCCACTTAATAGAAAAATCTCTTATGGTTGACATTTTATTCCGCGGTAACCGAATATTCCGTCATTCCGCCCAGCCCTAGTTGAACTAATGCATCTTCCCTTGCCGATAACAGTGGATCTTTAGAGCTTTTTTGTTGAATGAGCTATTTCTATCTACGGGTCCCCAGAATTCATCATGTTGTTTCTACAGTAGCCCTAAACGAATAAACTGCTCTACAGAAGCGTTTCAAAAATACGTTATCTCCCTCAGCAAAGAAGCGTACACGTGACGACATCTTAGTTCTGTGTCAGCCACCGTAGTGATTCAGAAGGGAGGTGGGAGGGGTGAAGTGAGCCGTTGGTTGCGATTCTCAAACTCACCACAAGACGCCGCTAAATTTCATACACTGGACCTTTAATGATCAAAAGACAATCATTTACTTTTGAGCCGTTGCGGGATAATGAACATTTAAAGTGTATGGTTGCATATCGCCTATTGTTGCCAGTATGGTGTTTGTTAAGGATATATTTAATGCCGTAGTTCACACAAAAGTGAAATTCGGACATTTCACTTTGTAATTCGCTCGTTTTGAAATCATTTTAATGCCAAATAATTACTAAGCGTGCTTGTACCAGCATGTAAGCACCAACTGAGAAATGATTCACACTTTACTGGCTGTTCATTGTGAAATCAACATCTGAGCAATCAGGCTTATATATTCACAATGTACTTTGCGCATTAGGGTGCAATTCAAAACATGAAAGCCCTTATTAATTATGATTTAAGCTTGTCGGCTGAAAAACAAGAGACAGGCGAAAATGGAGAAAAACTGTGAAAGGAATCTTGAAAAGCCTTTTAAAATAAAGAACAAGAGGGTTTTTTCCAACCCATTGCAGTTTCTTGTTTGTATTTGTATTTTAGATTTTAATTGGCAATAATGTTATATTTTTAGCAACATTTTTTCATATTCTTGAAGTTACAAATGGAAAACATAGAGTACAGTGATTTGTTTATAATTTTCTGGTGCAGTATAAAGTCTAATTTGGACAGAGCTATTTCCTCTCCAGTAGGTAAATTTGAGTTTTGCCGTTTTAGAATTTATTCTTGCCTTATTT
This sequence comes from Triplophysa rosa, assembly GCF_024868665.1. Lineage (NCBI taxonomy): Eukaryota > Metazoa > Chordata > Actinopteri > Cypriniformes > Nemacheilidae > Triplophysa > Triplophysa rosa. The sequence continues at coordinate 3,553,759 of NC_079909.1, read as the reverse complement.
CTCTTTACAGCCTCGACTTACCACGTTAACAGGGATCTGCTGAGAAATATAGTTCCCTTTCTGTCGGTCTCTCGACGTTGTGTCGAACCGACAGATGGGGTTCGTCCCTGAGAACCAATCGCTTCCGACTACTTAGAAAAGGCCAATGAAAATTGGCGAATATAATTTGCATGCCGGACTCCGCCCCCGGAAATCCGGGAATAAAAGGGAGACGGCGTGCTTCATTCATTCACCTTTTGTTCTTCGGAGCCTTCGCTTGTGAAGATCAACTCTCGCTACTACTTAGCAACTCCAGATTGCCGGTTCTACGACGTGGTGCAGCGGACGGTCCCTTCCTGCGGAGACTTCCCCTGGGCGTCTCGGCGGTTCCAGAGGTGTTCGAGCTAGCAGACGGTGCCACACCGTCTGCATTCTAAAAGAGCAAATTTCTCCAGTGTGGCATGTCCCGCTGTTCTCATGGGTGCAACACACTCATCGAGGAGGGGGGGGACACGAGGTCTGCTTCCAGTACGCTGGGGCAGCCTTTGTAGATACGTCCTGCCCGCACTGCGGGCGGTTGACGATTCAGACGTTGCGTCACTGGTGGCTGTGTTCCCACGGGGCTCAGCCACCACCTCGTCTGCTTCCCGTTCCGTGACGGCAGGACTACGGCCCTGCCGCCCGCTACGGAGAGCAGCGAGGGTGATATGAGGATTACTGTGAGCACTAATCCGTCAGCCACTGGCTCGCGGACCGTTCGCACCTCGTCTTGCTCGTCTGACCGTTCCCCATGAGACGGCCCGCTGTCTTATTCCTGAATCACGTATCGGACACGGTACGTGATGATGAGATGTCTGTTGCAGCATCGGAGGGTGACTTACTGGCATCAGACTCTGACGATTCCTTGAAGCTCCCTCCCTCGGGGGGTCAAGATCAGGAAGAAGCGGACGTCGAAATGTCAGCCATGCTTTCCCGGGCCGCCGGCGTTGGGTTGCAGTACCCGCACTGCCTCTCCCAATACTCGCGGCTGGATACATGGTACCTCGAGTTTGAGAGCGGCTCCATGCCGTACTTGCCCCAGTGCCGTGTTTCCCCAGAAGTGCATGAGGAACTTAGTACGACCTGGAACGCCCCCTTCGGCGCGTGCACGTCAACTAGTTCCATCACCCTTTCTTCCCTCGATGGTGGGGCAGCTAGAGGATACGTCCCCCTGGGGCTCGACCTAGACTCCCGTCCAAAGCACGTAGGCTTTTCGGCATCCAGGATGTCGAGAGCTTACTCTGCTGCGGGCCAAGCTGTCCCCTCTCTCCACGCTATGGCCATCCTGAGGCCAAGGCGTTCAGAGAGCTCCACGAGGGTAAGACCGACCCAGCGCTTATGCAGGAACTCCACGCCGTCACCGACCTCACTCTACGGGCGACCAACGTGACCGCGAGGGCCCTGGGTCGAGCGATGTCCACACATGTGGTCCAGGAGAGACACCTCTGGCCAAACCCTGCACAGATGGGTTGCGAGAAAGTCCGCTTTCTCGACGCACCCATCTCGCAAGGGGGGGCTGTTTGGTGATACTGCCAAGCCACAGTTCTCGACAGTAAAAGAAGCAGACAGAGGATATCAAGCATATCCTCCCCCGCCTCGACTCGGCTGCCCCCTGGCCATCGAGATCCCGTGCACCCTCTGCTTCCCAGCAGCCCTGGTCCTCTTCGACACTCCGGTTCTGGTGCCCCCACTCGGCAGCCCCCCGGGAGACATCGAAGAGGAGACCACCACCCCATCAGCAGCCGCGGCGGAAGCCGTAGAGGCCCTCATGGGAAGACCCGAGGGAGATCGAGAACACCTTTTGGTCCCGACCCCAGCCATTCCATTGCTGGTTGGTCAATCCGGGACGGTTCCTGCCCCGTCCCAACTACCCACTTCTAAAGGTTTTTCTCTCTCTCTCTGGGTGTTTATCACAGCCACTCTCACCCTCTACATGACGGTGTTCAGCAACTCGACGTTGCGTCATGGCGAGGCGCAACATCGAATGTACATTGCAGCCCTCAGCACTCTCAAATTGACGGTGCGTGGAGCTGCATCGCCAGGCAGGTGAACCAGCAGAGCCAGTCTTCTTCCCGGGGGCCCGCCCCCGGCGAGAGACCCGCACTGCCAGCCATCGAACCACCCCCCGGGGGGTCGATGAAGCAGATCGTACCCTTAGTCCCACTGTCGCGGTCCCTGGGAGCTTGGCTCGAGCTTCCCACACCGTCACGGTGGCTGAGGAAAACGATCCGTCTCGGCTATGCGATCCCGTTTGCCAGAAACCCGCCCAAGTTCCAGGGCATTCTGGCGAAGGGTGCGATCGAGTCCGTCCCCCTAGCCGAGATGTCCAAGGGGTTTTACAGCCCCTACTTCATCGTCTCCAAAAGAGGCGGGGGGGTGCGCCCCATCCTAGATCTGCGTACCCTGAACAGACACCTGCACAAGCTGCCGTTCAAGATGCTCACGCAGAAGCGCATCCTGACATCTGGCAGATGTCAGGATTGGTTCATGGCAATCGACCTGAAGGACGCTTACTTTCATGTCTCGATTCTCCCTCGTCATCGCCCGTTCCTACGGTTCGCTTTCGAGGGTCAGGCATATCAGTACAGAGTCCTCCTCTTCGGTCTGTCTCTGTCTCCTTGAGTCTTTATGAAGATCGTGGAAGCCGCCCTCTCTCCCCTCAGGGAGAAGGGTGTGCGGGTACTCAACTAACTCGACGACTGGCTTATCTTGGCACACTCGCGAGATCTGTTGTGTGCACACAGGGACCTGGTGCTCCGGAACCTAGATCGATGGGGGCTACAGGTCAACCGAGAGAAGAGCAAGCTCTCCCCTGTGCAGAGCATCCTCTATCTTGGTATGGAACTCAACTCTGTCACCATGACAGCGCGACTGTCCACAGCACGCGCCCAGTCGGTGTTGAACTGCCTGGATCATTTCAAGCAGTCAGCGGTTCCCCTGAAACTATTTCAGAGGCTCCTGGGACACATGGCATCCTTGGCGGCGGTGATACCCCTCGGGTTGTTGCACATGAGACCGCTCCAACACTGGCTTCGGAGTCGAGTTCCCTGGAGAGCGTGGCACACCGGCAGTAGGCGGATGGTGATTACGCCTCGCTGCCGACGCACCCTAACCCCTTGGTCTTCCATGACCTTCCTTCGGGCAGGGGTACCCCTAAGGCAGGTTACGAGGCATGTCGTGGTGACGACGGACGCCTCCCTGCAGGGTTGGGGTGCAGTGTGCAATGGGCACGCAGTGTCGGGGCTTTGGACGGCCCCCCGCCTCCGCTGGCATATCAATTGCCTAGAGTTGTGGACCGTGCTACTCGCACTGAAGAGGCTGCAACCTCTCGTGCAGGGCAAGCACGTGCTGGTCCGGCTGGACAGCACTACGGCAGTAGCGTATATCAATCGTCAGGGTGGCGTTCGCTCACTGCAGTTAACACGACTTGCCCGACGCCTCCTCCGGTGGAGTCAGCAGGTGACCCGCTCCCCGCGTGCCACGTATATCCCAGGCGACCTGAACCAGACAGCCGATGGCTCTCTCGTCAGTCTACGCCTCGCGGAGAGTGGCGACTCCACCCCCGCACAGTCCAGCTCATTTGGGTGCAGTTCGGGCAGGCCCAGGTAGACCTGTTCGCCTCCCTCGAAACCACCCATTGCCCGCTTTGGTACTCTCTGACCGAGGGTCCCCTCGGCACGGATGCCCTAGCGCACAGCTGGCCACGGGACAAGTGGAAGTACGCCTTCCCCCCAGTGAGCCTCATTGCACAGACCCTGTGCAAGGTCAAGGAAGAGGAGCAGCAAGTGTTACTCGTTGCGCCACACTGGCCCAACCGGACTTGGTTTTCGGAGCTAATGCTCTTGACGACAGCTCCCCCCTGGCCGATTCCCCTGACGAAGGATCTGCTTTCCCAGGGGAAGGGCACGTTATGGCATCCCAGGCCAGACCTCTGGAACCTCCATGTCTGGCCTCTGGACGGGACGAGGAGATCCTGAGTGGTCTGCCCCCGGCAGTGGTAGCTACCATTTCTCAGGCTAGGGCACCTGCCACTAGGCGACTGTACGCCTACAAGTGGCGCCTCTTCTCGACCTGGTGTGCTTCTCGAGGAGAAGACCCACGGAGTTGTGCGATCGGGTCCGTGCTGTCCTTCCTACAAGAGAGACTCGAGACTAACCTCTCCCCCTCCACACTGAAAGTGTATGTAGCCGCCATTGCCGCTCATCACAACTCAGTTGCTGGGAAGTCTCTAGGGCAGCACGACCTGGTCATTAGGTTCCTAAAGGGCGCTAGGAGGCGCAATCCGCCTAGTCCACGCTCCATACCCTCTTGGGACCTGGATGTAGTCCTGACAGGTCTCACCAGGGCCCCCTTCGAGCCCCTAGGGGATGCCTCTCTTCCTCATCTCACGATGAAGACGGTTCTCCTTATGGAGCTCGCCTCCATCAAGAGGGTAGGGGACATACAGGCATTCTCCGTGTCCCCTGACTGACTAGAGTTCGGACCCAAGGATTCTCACGTTATCCTGAGACCTCGGCCCGGCACGTGCCCAAGGTTCCCACCGCTCCCTTTCGGGACCAGGTGGTGAACTTACAGGCACTCCCCACTGGGGAGGAAGACCCAACCCCATCCGTGTTGTGTCCAGTACATGCGCTGCGCCTTTACTTAGACCTCACGCAGAGCCACAGAGCTCTGAGCAGCTCTTTGTCTGTTTTGGAGATCAGCAGGGAGGGCTGTCTCAAACAGAGATTGGTGAGGCGCCTCTCTGGCAGACATCTGCAGAGCTGCAGGTTGGGCTACACCCATCACCTTCGCGAGGTCCTACAGCCTCCACGTAAAACCGGTATCGGCTCGAGTCTTGTAGTCAGGCAAGACTGGCGGCCGGTAGGGTGTACGCCTATGACAATACCTTCCCCCTTTTTTCCTAAGGGGGTCAGCGTACTAACTAGCCTCCCTTCTTCCCCCACTGAGTGAAGAACAGGCACTCCATCCATCACTAGCAAGCACCTCCTGCGGGCGGGCTGGGCAGAGCAGCCCTGCCCCTTAGGCCGGTTATCTCCGGAGTTATTCGCAACATAGCTCTAACCGGACCTAGTGCTACCAGACGTTGCAACCCCCCAGTAGGGCGGTTCCGTCTGATGTATCCTCATGCTGGTTCCCACCTTGGTAACCCATGACCTCCTTAGGTGGACCTCCACCTCGCGGTTAACTCCTTCAGTCCGCACTTTCTTCCCATGAGTTCTCCCCCATCGGTGAGACCATGTTGGTATCTCCACTAGTCTCCTCCCTGCGGTAGGAAGTGGTCTCTGTAGCGCATCCCCCACTTGAGGAAGTAGCGCTTACCCAGTGGCCTTACGGTTCCGGGCGGCTTCTCGCTGTTAGAGAAACAAGGCCGCCGCCTGTGAGGCCGAAGGTAGGGGCCTTCCCACCTTTCAAGAAAGCTCTGGGACCCCCTACCTACCCACTGGTAGGTTACAATTTCGCGGTAGCGTTCACGGCTGACACGCCCAGGCCTGTCACCGTCGCTTCGTTGAGATTGTGACAGGGCACCGTGTTATGGCGTTTTCCATTGGAACCCCATCTGTCGGTTCGACACAACGTCGAGAGACCGACAGAAAGGGAACGTCTCGGTTACGTTTGTAACCTCGGTTCCCTGATGGAGGGAACGAGACGTTGTGTCCTCTTGCCACAACACGTGCTGTCCTCTGCAGCAGTCGTGAGAGGTCTCAGGCTCCTCAGAACCAAGGTGAATGAATGAAGCACGCCGTCTCCCTTTTATACACGGATTTCCGGGGGCGGAGTCCGGCATGCAAATTTCATTCGCCAATTTTTATTGGCCTTTTCTAAGTAGTCGGAAGCGATTGGTTCTCAGGGACGAACCCCATCTGTCGGTTCGACACAACGTCTCGTTCCCTCCATCAGGGAACCGAGGTTACAAACGTAACCGAGACGTTCTGTTCAGTTAGGAATGTTTGTGATAGTGGTATATTATTATTTTGTCACAATGCTTCTCATTCATTTTGAAAACCGGCTATAGTTGCAATGCAATGGGCAACAATGGATGGATTTCAGGCCAAAGTACCAATTAGAAAAATGAAATGGATATGAAAAGTCATTTTGAAAACTATTCAGAATAATGCTGTAGAAGAGCTGCATCCTTCATGCATCCAGAACTCTTGACCATCAGGGGACGGCGTTTTATAATATATCATGGATAGCTTAATATTTAAGGAAGCAAGATGAGCTGATCTCATATGAAACACAACTCATTTACAAGGTGGCACTTTTGTATTAATATCCCATGATTTTTTATATGCAAAAGCATATCAAACTAATACATTCAAATTGTAATTGTATGAATTGTTATTAGTTGTAATTGTTATTAATCTTGTAATGAATTGCCTTATAAAATTGTGTTTGCATAAAATAAAACACCTGTAAACAATCAACAAATTTAAGATTTTGTGAATTAGGATAAATGACAAAGCAGACGCGAGCTGAACTCTTGACACTGGTCCAGGGCAATCGGTCTTTATTGTTGTCAGTTCTTTATTCATACTGTATCACAAGGTATCATTTTATAACAACGGTATCATCAAAACAATAGCATCTTTCAAGAAATGGGGCAGCAGTTTCACTCTTAAAGTGAATTGAGCCTTCACCTGAACATTTATGAAAGACACTTTCCTGTCATCGTTTTGACTTGTTGTCGGTTATATGGCTTAGGTATTTCTTCTCAATCCTTTTTTTTATTGTTCGGCGCATTTATTGCAATTCTATCCAAATGATCCCAATTGGGGCAATACATAAGGTGTTTTAAAGCTTTGATTCGACATATGACCATGAGCAGCAACACTGGGAGCTTACCGTTTTCAACCACAGTAACCACTAAAACATTAATACCACAAGTTATTGAATTTCTCAGCTGACATGCTAAACAGATAATCCCCATAACTTTAAACAAATATATTTTATTATGCTCATTTTTATGGGTATGTTATCATATATATGATTACTTCATATACATTTATCAAGCTTATAATTTAACATATAGTAGATGTTTTGTGGTTATAAAATTATTAAAAATGCAAGTAAAAATCAGCATTATATGAAATGGTGTCAATCGCCAGTTAGCCGGTAACACTTTTATAAATTCGAAGTTTTAAAGAAATTTGGTCAGAACTTAAGTGTTTCTATTTATCCGTATGAGTGGACATAAATAATCTTTAACTGGAGAGAAGGTCGGTGATGGTTGTTTTGTCATAAGCTACGAGAGCGAATCGAAGTGGACTGGTAATGTTCTGTGGATTATGTATTTCCGTTATCAATTCTTTCTGATTGTTTTTTGATGCATTTATTGCATTTGGGTTCAAATGGCCTAGAATATATAGTTATAAAAGTAACTCAGCATTCCAGTCTAAAAAAAGAATCCCAGAGCTTGAGATGCTGCTGGTTACTGTTTATAGGAGGTCTATAAGTTCATGTGCGTATATAAACAGCACAAGAATAGGCCATACGATGAAAAAGAAGCTTTCCGGAGATCTTGAGTGGATCACAATCCATGGACAAACAATAACCTCAGCATTTTCCCACAGCGTCTGGGCATGATTTCAATATCCTTAACATGACTGTTCTTAAACCCGGATTAGGTGTCACTGGACATACTCGAGTATTGATCTTTGCAATGATAAAGTTTGCCTCTAATGCATTCTTGCATTGCATATCTTGTGACTTCAAAAACACAAATCGTTGCATATAGTGAAATGCATACAGTGCATAATTTTGTGACTCGGTACGAAATGCGTATTTTCACATTTAATTTATTCTGCATATATTTTGTTGTCTGTGTTATATTTTATATACCTCATAAAGGGAATCTTTTGAACAAGCTAAATAATTTAAGAGAGAGAAGCCTGTATCCTTTGTGGTGAACCTAAGTTACATAATTATAATAAAAAACAATAATAAAAGTGGCCTATATATAAAAACTCTTTAGGGGTCAACTTTAATTCTTTTGAAATCTAAAATGTTACTCTCTCTAACACTAATGGCAGGTAAAGTCAAGGAACATTTTATTGCTAACATTTTACATGAGTGACATTAAAAACATCTCCAGTTTTTTTTTTTGCGGAAATAGTGTTGGTTCTTTCTTTGCAGTGATCTATAGTCTCAGAGGAGTTTATTTCTGTCAGAGAATACTGCAGATGAACTCTGTCACTGCACAAACTGGGTTTTTGAATTACATGTAGGTTAACTCTGAATTAAGGTTGTACAATTTTAAACAAATGCATGGAGGGACTACACAGTTTTTATGTAACAGTAGTTTGGATATTTTTGTTTTTCTGGTACAAAAAAATATTTTGTCAGGAAAAATGCATTTAATATGATAACATTTAAATAACATCTTATTGAACATAAAGATTCTTAAAGGGATAGTTCACCCAAAAATGGGAATTCTATCATCATCTACTCACCCTCAGGTTGTTTCAAACCTGTATAAATGTCTTTGTTCTGCTAAACACAGAGAAATATATTTGTAAGAATGTTAGCAATTTTCAGTTCTGGGACATCATCCACTACCATAGTAGGAAAAAATATTGTATCTTGTTTTGTTCTGTTGAACACAAAATTACATATTTTGAAGAATTTAGGAAAACAAACAGTTCTGGGGCACCTTTGTCAACCATTAAATTTTTTCCTACTATGATTTCCCAGAAGTTAAAATGGCTAAAATTCTTCCAATTATTTCTCTCTGTGTTCATCAGAACTAAGTCATTTATACAGGTATGAAATTACATGAGGGTAGGCTGTGCCGATAAACGATATCATATCGAATCGCGATAGAATGTATTTCAAAAACGATGATAAGCTATTGGCATTTTGACTCGATATGGATTAATCTTACAGTCTAACAGAACGCAGAAATAAACGCAACAACAGTCAGTCAGCGTGCAGCTTTTATCATGCGCGTCAAAGTACAAAGTCCATTTCATACTGCACTTGGCAAAGAAAACTCAACATGAGGAGGAAAACATTACTGGAAGCGGAAACAAAGGTGAAACTAACCTCGAGTTGTCATCACGCGGTTTATCAAGTGTCTTATTTTTTTTGCAATCGCCGGTTAAACAAAACAAACTTGAGGCACAATTGCAAGCGAGTTACTTCGAAACTCAAGCACAAACGTTTTTATATCCATCGTTAACATATCTGCTAACATGAGCTGGTGCTTATGAAACAAACCAGCGATGCCCTGTACAGATTAGAGATGTAATGAAGTGAGTTTGTGTGCACATTAAAATATTGAACCTTGTATGTAAGATGCTTGCATGATTAAAGAAATGTACTACAGTTTATGTGAGATGTCTTTTTGAAAGACTAAGGTTCACTGAATGCATTGAATGAATCCCACCGTAATAAGCAAGACATTATTGTAGCGTTATGTATGTGCGCAGGTGCTGAGCCAATAGCGTTCGAATGTACACAGTAACGGAGCCCTTTCATTGGTTGAATGTACTGAATGAACACTCCCTTTACTTAACGAGTCAATTGAGTCAAAATGAGACAGAATGAAATGGTACATGTTGTTTATGGCCTAATATCCTCTGTGTTGCAACAGTGCATTAATTTAATTGAATTTTAACTGGTTAAAGGTTAACTTTTGTTAATAAACTGTATTTAAAATAGATTATTTTAAATACAGTTTTTAAATTAAATATATATTGAAATAAATATCATTATCGATCAATATAGAAAAAAACTATCGAGTTTGCCATATCGCCCAGCCCTACATGAGGGTGAGCAAATGATAACAGAAATTTCATTTTTGGGTGAACTATCACTTTAACGTCTCATCAAAACTGCATTGTAAACTTTAAAATCATAGTGACTCCTAAAAGTTAACAAAACGTGCTTTTGGCATGCATAGTAAATATATCAAAAGATATCTGAAAGTCAAATGCTGTGCATTCAAGTTTTCTTTATGCTGTTAACATACAAGTGTGAAGGTTTGTCCGTCCCTGAAGATAATCCAGTAAATTGTTTAAATGTTCGTTTAGTCACATCTCCTGCAGGAAATACTGTAGTCTAGTCATTTCTTGGCTGGGTGAATCTATGTGCCATCCCAGCATGCATTGTTCTGAAAGATAATGGTGTCTAATGGAAAATGAAAAAGTTTGGCACACTAATAAAAAGATGCTACACAATAAATTCAATATGTCAGCCAAAGAATGGGATGCTGGCAAATGAACAATAGATGAACTATCACAGGCCAAGTCATGGTGATTGTGTTATTGGATTAGATTTATGTGAGTACAGCATTTTTTGTACTATGCGTCACTATTGCTTTGTTAGAGATCGCTTGATATGCCCTGAGCACTATTCGCACGGGATTAGTATTACCTGGGGACGTCTAGTCCTTTATAATACTTGCAGAGGTTGTCTGTGATCTTAATCCCTTGCGAATCGGGATCTCTGTGATTTGGCGGGCCCATATATCATTTTTCAAGGTTTTATCCACTGTTTGCGAATAATGGAGGCTGTTTTGAAGTGTTTTGGTATTATTTCGGGTGCTTGGTCATATCCATAAATTACCGGGAGTCTCCCATTTGTTTATTTATCATGGAAACTCTCGTAACATTTGAGACCCTCGATCGCGGTGATCTTTTGTCCGGTTCGCAATCACGGGTCTCAAATGCTGAGAGGTAAGGTCATATATCATTAAACGCAATACAACTATAGGCTATAGAAACTATACGCAAAGCCTTGCCATCACATCCTGGAAATAAGTCAGTAAATTTGAGTAGAATCATCCCGTACGAATGCGTCACATGAAATACAGATGTGGGGAGGTCATTTATAAATCACACGAGGTCTTCAAATAATGCTAATCTCGTGCGAATGGTGCTAATGTGTAACCTAACGTTACGTGTATAACCAAATTCAAAGAAGGCTCCAACTAAGTTTACTACGCAAACTGCTATCCAATCATAGCAGTGGGCGTTTACTTTCAAGTCTTCAATGCGGCACGCCCATTTAAACCGATCGTCTGTAGAGCCGGCCTCAAAACCCGGCTAGAAAATAGACTATTACTTATTGATTTTGATGTTTTTGAATGTAAAAACCACGCGAACGTCATAAATAGACCTCATATAACAGTATAAAACAATAAACAAGCCCAGTTCATGAGACCTTTAAAACCCTCCGGTTTTGAAAGAAACTGGAACTTTCTTCCGCCACGAATTTGAGCCCAGCATAACAGTTAAACAAACCTTTACTAATTCCAAACCATCACTTCTTTTAAATTTGCACTGTGTTGCTTCAGTGGAGTTATTAGTGAGAAATAATGAAACAGAATGTACGTGTGAATGAAAGAGACAGACTGTAAAAGGACACTCACAGAGAATGTGTTATTCCCATTGCACTCTCCATTGTTTTTTTATGTAAACTTGTTTACAGTAAAGCATGTCTCAAGACCCTTGCATCCCGCGGTGTCATTTTTTAACCATTCCTGAGTGCTGTGAAATGCTATAAGAGACAATGGTAATGTGCTTGTGTAACTTTCAGTTTCACTTTCATAAGTCCAACTTATCTTAGTAGCGAAGTGATACAAACAGTGAAGCGGTTCCCGTGGTGATACTGGTGTAATATCACATGGCTCTCAACCAATCAGAGTCCAGAACCAGAAAGAACTGTTGTATAATTTACTATCTAAAATGTTTCTGGCATTATAGGAATGTTCAAATGTGTACATTCAGTAAACTGCTATACAGAATGACTTCTGTCTATATGACTATAAACACCTTCATGTTAAAGTCTCACAAATGAATTTCTTATGTATTTTTGTCTTGTTTTCCAGTAAAAACATTTAAACTTTCTTAAATCAGTATACATTTACTTGAGAAGCAAACTTACAGATCAAAATCAGGTGAGGTTATGCTTAAGAAAAAATACTGAGTAAGAAAAATGTAATTCAAGTTTCAACTTAATATATAACTGGCAGTTCCCTATCGATACTTCACTCGTACTGCGTAGCAGGACGCTATGGGGGAAAACTCCTTTTTCTCCGATGACTGAAGCTTTACAATAAAGCAGTAAATACTGCAAGGCCATTGGTGCGTGCAAAGTAAAACTTTGAGCCAATGGCAGCGAAGCTGCACGGACCTATGGCGATGGTGCCCGCCAAAATGGGCAGGGCTTATGGCTATATAAGCAGACACATCGCCGTAGGGTCCTAAGATCTCTTCTCCTTCAGCGACGACTTCTACCTTGCTACTCGGACTGATAGCTTCGCCATCGGAAAAGCACTTCAGCGGACTTGACCTCTCTGCTCAGAGATTTTGCTGGCCTTCTGCAGCGCTGGTTGCTTTTCCCTGCTGCCATCCGGCAAAGCTCTAAAAGACACATTTCCTGAGCAAATTTCCTGCGGCATTGTTGCAAATGCCGCGCCGTCCCTGTCACTCGTGTGGGGTACGCCTGCACGCCGCTGACAGTCATGGCGAGTCCGTCTCATGCTTGGGAGCTTCCCACGCTCAAGACGCACTCAGAGAGACGGAATGCCCTCATTGCAAGAGCATGAGTCTCTCCTCTCTGCGCTCGCGGATAGCTTTCTTTTCAGAGAGCGAATCCGCTCCTCGATCTCTCCCGCTTCACCCCCCACAGGGCTCTGCGGGGACGAAGCAGCGGGGTAGAGGAACCAAGCGCTCGGGGAAGTGCGGGCTCACGTCCCCTCGGTGTGCCTCGCCTTCTCCACAGAGAGAAATTTCGCCGGTTCACTTTTCCCAGGCTGACCACCATCCACCGACATCTGCCGGTGACATGGTCTCGTTTGGCAGAAGCGAATTCGAGGAAGACAACAGCATGCCGTTAGTGGCTTCAGACAGGGAGGAGCTGTCGGGCTCGGTTTTCGACCCCGCCACCCTGCCGTCTGTAGAGCACAGCGAACTCGTGCCGGGTGTGGATTCCGAGCTTTTTCGGGTCCTCACTAAGGCTGTGGAGGAGCTGGGCTTAGAGTGGTCTTCTCCGGAAAAACCCGCTCGCAGCCGCCTGGAAGAATGGTTCCTGCCGGGGCACCGCCTAGCCCCTCATCGGCGGACTTCACCGTTCTTCCCGGAGGTTCACGATGAACTCACCAGGTCATGGCGCGCCACCTACTCGGCCCGTCTACAACCCTCTTCTTCCTCCGCTCTCACCTCGGTTGACGGTGCAGAGGAAAAAGGATATGAGAAGCTGCCTCCCTCTGGATGAGTCTGTGGCCGCACATCTGTGTCCGCCCTCGGCCAGCAGTGGAGGGTTTTGCGGAACGTTTCATGGCAGCGCAGAAATCTTCGCAGGCCATGAAGCACTTCCTGCCCAAGAGACCTGGATCCAGACCTGCGTCGGCTCACCCCAAGCCAGCGCCGACAAAACAGCCGGTGAAGGCCACGCCCCCCCGCTGCTCAGAAGGCAACAGGAGCTGAGACGCGTCAACGCTCTCGCTCTGGGAGACATTTCCCCCACCCTCAGCATCAGGGACCCCTGCGCCTCAGGCACCATCCTGAGACCGAGGTGAGGAAGAGGAAGGGACCGTGTCTCGCTGCGGCTGGACCTCCTTCAAAGAAGGCTCTTTTGTGTGCCCAAACACCCCGCTCTGTTCTGGGTGCCAGCGAAAATGTGTTTTTGTTCCACAATGTGAATACCGGGTCTGTTCTAACGCCCGCACAACCCACCGCTGTTATAGCGGGCACATTAATAAAACACAAACATTGTCAGAAAAAGAGCAACCTTCCTATTCCACTCTCCACGGGAGTCAAGCCCCCGAAAGGCGGCATACCTCCCCAATGCATTCAACCCCTTGCCATACGGGCCAAGGCCTGACGGGCCATCCGCGGGGTATCGGATTGGGTAATGGGGATAATATCTCAAGGATATTCACTCCACTTCGCTGCTCGCAGACCCCTGCGGTTCAGCGGGGTGATCCCCACCCGAGTGCAGAGCGCGAATTCACACGTTCTGCGCACGGAGTTGAGGAACTTACTGGACAAAGAGCCATAGAACCGGTTCCTCCAGATCAAACCGAGTCGGACTTCTACAGCCGCTACTTCCTCGTACCCAAAAATGATGGCGGTCTCCACCCCATCCTCGATCTCAGACATCTGAATCGTGCCCTTATGAAACGGCGTTTCAGAATGATTACACTGAAACAGATCCTCTCGCAAATATGCCCAGGGGACTGGTTCTTCTACCTGGATCTGACATCCAGATAGCACCCCATCACAGACGATTCTTGAGATTCGAAGGGGTTGCATATCAATACATGGTCCTTCCATTCAGACTGTCTCTAGCTCCTTGCACTTTCACAAAGTGCATGGACGAGGCTCTATCCCCTCTCAGGCAGACGGGAATCCGCATTCTGAACTACCTCGATGACTGGCTTGTTCTAGCACAGTCAGAGGAAGAGCTAAGGTCCCACAGGTCCCTCCTCCTCAGCCATCTAGAATGCCTGGGGCTGAGGATCAACCTTGCCAAGAGCGCTCTGTCCCCCAGCCAACGAATTTCATTCATGGGGGCGGTTTTCGATTCGACCAGTTTGACGGCCAGAATCGCGCTAGACCGTGCCCCAGCAGCTCGTGGCCTCTTTTACACCCGGAGTGTCATGCCCCCTCAAGGCATTTCAGAAAATGCTGGGTCTCATGGCCGCCGCGTCTCAAGTACTGCAGTTGGGCGTTCTTCGGATGCGTCTGCTGCAGTACTGGCTGAAACCGAGAGTTCCGCCACATGCATCTGGCATCTGCTCTAGCCCCATGGAGGGATCGTCTTTGGTTGGAGCAGAGTGTGCCCCTGGGCACCACATGCAGACGAAAGGCGGTCACGACAGATGCCTCCAACATGGGTTGGGGGGCTCTGTGCGATGGCACACCGGCCTTCGGCCACTGGTCGATTCAGGAAAAGGGCCTGCACATCAACTGCCTAGAAATGCAGGCAGTATGGCTGGCTCTTCGCCACTTCCTGCCGGTCTTACGGGACCGCCACCTCTTAGTCTGATCGGACAGCATGACAGTGGTGTCCTACATAAATCACCAGGGAGGCCTCTCTAGAGCTCTAGCCTGTGATATCGTGTTCAAGACAACTCTATACCCTCAAGTGGTCTGTCTTCTCCACCTGGTGTGCAAACCGCGGCACAGACCCAGAATCCTGTGACATATCACTAATTCTGTCCTTCCTGCAAGAGCTGTTGGATAAGGGCCGCTCCCCTTCCACGCTCAACATCTATGTGGCAGCAATTGCAGCTTCTCATGCCCCCATAGCGGGCCAAAGAGTGGGAAAGAACGACTTGGTCATTCGCTTCTTGAAGGGTTCCAGGCGGCTACGCCCTCCTCGCCCCCTCACCGTTCCCATATGGGATCTGCCCACGGTGTTGAGAGCTCTGAAGGGTCCTTCCTTCGAACCTCTGCAGTCTGTGGACCTCCGTCCCCTAACACTTAAAACCGCTCTGCTTCTGGCATTAGCATCGGTAAAACGTGTGGGCGATCTGCAGGCGCTCTCTGTGAGCCCCTCCTGTCTTGAATTTGGGCCTGACGACTCTAAGGTAGTCCTCAAACCAAGACATGGTTACATACTCCGTTTAGAGCACAGGTAGTGACACTTTCTGCACTCTCCTCCTCCAAGCAGGACCCGGAGCTGAATCTGCTCTGTCCAGTCAGAGCGCTTAAGATTTACATTGAGCGTTCCGCCCCCTTCAGGGAGTCAGAACAGCTTTTTGTCTGCTTCGGCGACCGCACCACAGGGTCTTCGGTCATGAAGCATAGACTATCTAAATGGATAGTTGAGGCTATCGTGCTGGCATATTCTTCTTTGGGCCTTCAATGCCCCACGGGAGTTAGGGCCCATTCTACTAGAGGTGTCGCCTCTGTCTCGGATATTTGTGCGGCGGCCTGCTGGTCTTCACCTTCCACATTTACCAGATTCTACAGTCTGGACGTTCCGGCTTTACAGGCCCGGGTCCTTTCTGCTTAAGACTACTGCTGGGCCGTGGTTGCCCTCAACCACACCGGCACCTACCACACTATCGGGAAGATTAACCAGATTAGGCCACCTATTAGCTTGGCTTTTCCGCCTTCCGCAGGGTTTCCCTGCCTCATATCTATCCTCGAGCCACGGCTTCGGGATTATATGGTGTTTTTCGTTCCACTTGTAGCACGGCGGGATTATTCTGGTTCCCTATAGCGTCCTGCTACGCAGTACGAGTGAAGTATCGATAGGAACATACTCGGTTACTAACGTAACCTCGGTTCCCTGAGATACGGGAACGAGTACTGCGTTCCTGGCCGTGCTTACAAGCTGCATATGGTCATCACTTCAGTCGAAGTAACCTGAGGACCCTACGGCGATGTGTCTGTTTATATAGCCATAAACCCCGCCCATTTTGGCGGGCGCCATCGCCATAGGTCCGTGCAGCTTCGCTGCCATTGGCTCAAAGATTTACTTTGCATGCACAAATGGCCGTGCAGTATTCACTGCGTTATTGTAAAGCTTCAGTCATCGGAGAAAAAGGAGTTTTCCCCCCATAGCGTCCTGCTACGCAATACTCGTTCCCGTATCTCAGCGAACCGAGGTTATGTTAGTAACCGAGTATGATTTTTTTCTTGTTTTACACATTGTAGTAGATTCGAAGATGCATTACATTTGTCTCATTGTTTCTATCTTGAAGAAGAGCAAAACAGTATCTTGTCTCTATAGCCCTGAGTGTATTACGTGTATTCCCTGTGGCACAGGGGCTAATGTTTACTCGAATGCAGTGTTCTCTCGCTGTTGGACACCATCTCATGTGATGTATGAAAGTGTTTTTGGAGCAGGCAGCTGTACAAGCGGTGTGCCGCAGTCAGGGAGACTCTCATGGGGAGCGTTTGATTCAGGGTAATTAAATGTGCATCTGAGGACCAATATTGATGTAGCAGGTGGTTGGACTCTGTTATAATGACTCGTTCCTAAGACAGCTGCAGCGCTCCTCTGCCTCGCACCTAATGAATAGTCAAAGTTAGATGAGAGTTTGTTTGTACAGAAGCTTCCAGATGTCATCAAGCAGCAACGGCCAAAGCAAAGAGCGATACTTGCCATCCTGAAGATGCTGCGAGAGATGACGTTCTTATGAACATCTGTCAGAATGTGAACATCTTGTCAGAGGAACTGGATGGTAATCAATAGTATGAAGATAAAATAAAATATAAGACTTGAGAATAACACTGTTCAACTGCAACCATGGAAGATAGAAGTTTTAGGGCTACAATGCAAACATGTAATAAGACATTAAATGATAAATATGCAGAAGGTTCAGTATATAAATTAGTGGCTTCATTTCAGAAATCCACAGCATGGCTCTGATTTACTCAGCCTCATGCTATTTTCTTGCTGGCCTTTTTCTCACCCAAGTTCATGTAGCATGTTTTTGTTCCAGTGTTAATCACTACAGCGACCTGCCGAGACTTAATATCAAGTGCCGACAGGAGTCCACTAACAATGTAGTCCATTAATGGTCTATTACAGACTGGAAGGGACTGTGGGATTATGGGAAAGGGCACATTTGAGTCAGAACTTTCAGAAGGGGGCAGTGTGAAGCCACAACCACCTGATGAGATGTTTTTTTTTGGGGGGGTCTTTCTGGTCAAATACCACATTTGATTGCATGAAACATCCAATTAGCACATGGTCACATATCCATATCATACACACACGTATTCATAACATACACACATTCCCATATTTCATCATAGATCTTGATGTTTTTGACAGGATTTTTGCAGATGCTTTTCATCCAAAATTCATTGTTGTTGCTTGTTGTGCATTTATTTGCAAACATCAAGATCTATGATTATGATAATAATAATAAAAACGTATGTATCGTTAATATATTCTTATTAATTAATAAACAATATACCCACCACTTTTGTTCAGAGATTTTTATAACGGAAAAATGTGTCACTATAGGACTTACAATGCTGACCAAAAAATACAAATATTCTTCATAAACAACATCCATGAAAGTAATTCAAACAACGATAGATAGTATGCGAGAAAATTATTCCTATTTCTGATTAATTGCAGTATGTCAATAACTTCTTATATGGTCTCTACATCTCGTAGAGATGTAGAGACATGATGTACATGTTTTTTCATGTTTTATGACAAAATGCCATACGATGTCTTGGCACAAGACACACTGCATATATGACATTCAGTTAAATAATGATTTAAATATGGCCATTATGTTTGATGTATGGGCTTTTTGGATCGTCCAAACATAAAAAATGTCCAATCAACTTTACAGGCATTATAAATTTCATGTTATGCTCTGAATCACATTTTGTTTGAGGAGCGCTGGTTCACAAGGTTTGGCTTCTCCAGACCTTGTTTAAGTCATCTAACATATGACCTCAACCTTGAGCAAAACAACACAAACGATTCCAGGCCGCTTGTTACAAACTCAGATTTGGCTTCAATTATATGTGTCAGTGTGTACTTAAAAGTACTTTTTCAGTCCTAAACCATTCTTTTAACGTCCTGAATTAAGCCAGATGAAGAGTAGACGGTCCAGTGGACCACACAGCATCGTGTGAGTCATCATCGCTGTACATCGTTGCATCACTGCCAATGCTTTTATGTATTATCATGTTCAATGTTGGAGCTGTGAGGACACATGAGCATGCTGAATACATTTGCTGGCTAAAAATAGTAGAAGGCCATCATTTGGAGCTTGCTTCACTGAATGGCTTTCATCATAGGTATATGATGAAGAGAGGTCTGAGACATGCTCGAATTAGTGCATTACACCAACATCATTACTAGTATACCTGTCTGCTCCATACAGTATATATCAATATTATCACTACTTTTGTAAATAATTGTGCATAAAATGACATTATCGTGGTATTAGTAAAGTCAACATTTTACATTCCTAATCAATGTTTAACTTCAACATGTATTAAAGCTGCAATCTTAATTTTTGGTTAAAGCTTTAGTGTATAAAATGGTCTCCTTTTGATTTGCAAATGTAAGCTTATAAAAGAAACCTGAAATGTTTCAAGAAAAAGTTACAGACTGCAGCTTTAAGGAAGCCAAAGTACATTTAGGGTTGCCAAGTCTACAGTTTCCCATGGGATTGGGTTACTTTTAGCTCTTGAAGAATTACCAGCATATTTTTAGGTTCATTCTCCCATTAACATTTACATTTAGTCATTTAGCAGACGCTTTTATCCAAAGCGACTTACAAATGAGGTAAACAATAGAATGTAAGAAAAAGTATTTATGAAAACAAACTACTGTACGATTACTGCTATACAGTGATTTTCAATAAAATTTTGTTAGCAAAACATAACAGTGTAAGTAAAATAGGTGTTTTAGGTATAAGAGTGGTATATTTTGGGTTTTGGTCATTAGGCTAATGTTGGGCTGGTTTGGTTACTAAGACCTGGCAACCCTGAGTTTGTTTTTATGACACGTTGTCTTGAAAGTTATATGCATGGGCCGTTCTTTCAAAATGTACATTGATTCATAGCTTAATGAATAAATAACATTTTATGTTTTATTTATCAGCTTTGTTTATTTCTTTATTTGTCATATTTGAAAAATCAAGATGGTGCCACAAATGGCAACCACGGTGCACACATTCATTTAAACAAATGTATGTTTTTTTGTCTATATTTTTACTTCTGTATATCGAGCATTTTTATTATTTAATTTTCTGTTTAAAATTTTTACAGTGTAGGCCTAATTCTATGTATGCCTGCACTATCGTGTATGTTTGGACTGAGTGTGTACTTTCTTCTGCACTGGAAGCTCCTGTCGCCAAGTCAAATTACTTGTGTGTGTAAACATACTTGGTAATAAAGCTCCATCTGATTTAACAATAGACAGAATTTATCATAAGAAGTTATGCAGGGTGTCAGCAAAGTGACAGAGTAAAAATGAATGAACGAGCAAGAGGCTGGAGCAACCCAGGGTCAACTCATTCTGAAAAAAAACTCCAGCTTGAGTTTATGTGTCAGTTTTCATACTCTTGTATTATTCCCACTGGCTTTATTGTTTCTCTATAGATCTAAAAGGCATTTTTATGATCTACCACACTAGCATCTTGAATTTGTGTAGTTTGACCTAAATGAATACTTGCTTTTCTGCCACTAAACATTGTGTCATGTGAAATCACAATCCAAAGCAGTTGCCTCTCATACACACTGCTCCACTTATTTAGTGTCCTCTCAATCTGCTTGTTAAGTGGTGACATAAGGAATACCGTTTTCGGGTCCAAGCATCTGTACACTTCAAGCGGGGCTACAGCTTAAACAGCTGTTTATGAGCACTGTGTACTCATATTGCATATTTAAGCGAAACATGTATTAACTCACATTATAAAACGGTCAGTTCTGGTCCTTGATTCTGATTGGCTGAGCGGAGTTCTAAGCCGTTATAAAATACCTCAATATATAACGGCTGACCGCACCACATAGCCTAAATATCATTTTATTTACTTTATTTTATGAAACCTTGCTAAGCGTATGGAATAACCGTTTTATAAAAGCAATAAGCCCCGCAAAGCAGTGGGTTACAGTGCATTTTATAACAGCTACGGGGTTTTAGGCACTCCGCTTCGCGTCGTGCCACAACGCCCTTAGCTGTTACAAAATGCACTGTAACCCACTGCTTCTTGGGGCTTATTGCTTTAGTATACACTACAGTCACCAGGCTCACGGAATCTCCGACATCAATATTTGAATAAATTTTGAAAAATAAATCGCTTACTTGTCATGTGGGATTTCGTTATGAAGATAAAGGTTTAGATCTCGGTTTTCTGATAGTTTTATAGCTCGCCATGAGCGTATATTAGCATTTTTTGTTGTTTGCCTATCGCATATTATTGAGCGTTTGAACCCGGAAACGGTATATGACCTGCCATTTATGGTGGTGGGTGAAGTCAGGCTTAACAAGTGGATAAATACCCTTATTTGGGGTTTTACTTAGTTGTTATCAACAAAAGATCCAATAAAAAATTGTTTAGCCTGTTATCCGATTCATAAAAAAAACAATCGTCCAATTATTCGATTAGGCTATCAAAATAATCATTAGTTGCAGCCCTAATTTATTGTGTATGTCTGAAAATAAGCTTAACAAGCCACCCATTAACAGATTAACACGGATATTAAACTGTAAAATTAACCAACAGACATCCTACTAATAATTTTAGGCAAAAAGATGTAGTATACAGGAGTTTCTCGTTGATTTTGTAACACATTTTACTGAATGATCTTGTTTCTCTCAGATGAGTTCACATTGTGAGAGAGCAGAAGGATGCATTTTAGAGAGTGATGAATGGAGATGTTGTGCAGAAAGTCCTCTGGAGATGTTTGGGTGTATATGAAGAGTTTGGTTGCAAAATGAGAACTCCGTTTTTTTCAGTTTTTTTTATTCCAATGAATATCAATCAAACTGCAGTTAGTTTGTTTTGATTTAAGCACTTATAACTCAAAAATACAGCTAACTAACACAATAAAACACAATAAAAATATGATAACAATAAAAACGTGATTTTTGAACATTTTTAAAAATGGAGTTATCTCATTTTATAACCAAACTCTTCATATGATAATAAGTAGCCTATAGAGACAGGGCGCAACGCCTCATAATCTGAAAGCCACGCCCACCGGGGGGAAACAATCCAACCCTCTCAATTGACTTTCTATTGAGGGAAACTGCCTCCTTGTCATTTCTGACTTATAACAAAAAACAGAACGATGTTTAAAAACTGCTATGTGACAAGGTGTAAAGTAAACAAGCTAAGAAACCCAGAACTACGTTTTAATAAGCTGTCGACCCCAAAAAACGAGCATTTAAGGACACAAAAGCGGAGCGCAACGTGTCATATTGTCTTTTTTTTTACTAAAACGAAGGTGGGAGAAGCTGTGGGAAAGCTGTTAGCTATATTAGCTAATATTAGCACTCGCAAACAAAACGTTACTGCATAGCTTTCTGCTTTATCCACATTCGAACAAGCTGCATACTGTCTAAATGCTACAGCTTAGAGTTTAACTTACAGAAATATAATATATAAACTGACATTTGGATATTTGACAAAATGTTTACTGCACACGTAACGTTAGTCATACTGAGTGTGTTAGGATCCCCATTCTTCCTGTTCATGCTTCACGTCTCATTGCCTGTGTCCACTTTTGTCTCCTTAAAGTCTGGCTTTTACGTTTCGGTAGCTTATAAAAACTTAGTTCTGAGGTTTTTAGCTTGTTTACTGTACACCTTGTCACACAGCAGCTTTTAGACATCGTTCTGTTTTTTGTTATGTCAGAAATGACAAGGAGGCAGCTTCCCACAATAGAAAGTCAATGGAGAGGGTTGGATTGTTTGCCCACCGGTGTGGGCGTGGCCTAAATGCGCTCTGTCTCTATAGGGACACACATCCACAGTTAAGTCCAAGTTCATCATCATTAGAATGAACAGTTAACGTGTACCTGTCGTCAGTAGTCACAAACTGTAAGTGAGAATGTTTTCAGAGTAAGGACACATTTGACTTCATTTCAGATGCATTGGAAATGCATCAGACTTGCGCTTGTGGGAAATTTTGAGAACAGTGATAATCGTGTTTACATCCAAACGTGACTAAATATTTGTTTTTGCTCACAAATGTATTGTTTTGTGTCACGAGGCGTGTTTTACCTCATGGGGACATACATATTACTTTTATAACAGATATACAGTATGCGCTTTTTGGAGCTTCAAAAACTCCGTTGCCATAACCAAGCTGGGAAGAGCCAGGATATTATTCAATATAACTCTAAAATAAGACAGTCATTGCTTGTAGCTGTTTTGACTCCGGAATTGGTTCTTCCGAAGACAGATCTGCGACTCTGTATCTACTTATTGATAGCTCTGGACAGCACATGTAGCTTACTAATAATATCTGCGGTGGGAGGGCATGCTATTTAAAGTTGGCCTGGCCTGTGGGAGATGTCCAGCCCCAGCCCAAAGGGCATGGGAAGACAACTCCTACAGCTGCCTTCACATGTCTTCTCCATCCAGACCTCAAGACCTCACAATGGGATGCTCTGTTTGATGCCTTCAAACAAACAAAAAAAGACAATCCATACGCTATATTTGCATCTCATACATTTACAATGTTAATATGCGTAATCTTATTCCATGTATTGAGTCATTTTATTAAAAGTGTTCTGTTGTTTTGGAAAGCAGAAGGTTCAAAGATGTTACAAATGAAGTGAGTCAGAGTTACAGTACAGACAGAAAATGAGGCATGCGCCGCAGATAAACGTCGCAACTCCTTAACTTTCTACAATGTGTGTATTGTTTTGCCAGTTACCCCCCCCCGACTCAGATGACAACATTGTTTCCATAAATCCCTGGGAAGCAGATCCTTCTCAACACTGCAGACCTTTCCATACGACAGAGGACATCCTTCCTCCGCGGTGATAGCGGGATTAGTTTCCAATAACCCTTTGCTGGATAGTTATGCCGTAATGACTTTTGAGGCACAGATTATGCTGGATTTGTGCGGATAATGCAGAGTTGTGTTTGCCGATGCAGGCACGGGCGGCTTTGATACTCGCTCCCCTGAGACACTGAGAGGGGGCGGAGGGGGGCGTATAGGAAACTCAGAGACTGTGAGCACGCAGTCACCTGCTGAAGGATCCCCAAGCAGCTGTTCTTTCTGCCTGACCTTACGTGACCCGATCGGCGCATGCTTTAGATCTAGCCGGGCACCCATGTTTGACCCAGGCCGGGTCGCGGTGCTGCTGTTTGCTCGGGCCTTTCACATTGTGCTGTTCTCATGAAAAAATCCACTGGAAAAGCGCAAACCGACCCGGTCGGTCTATTGTTTAGGCTTTCGACCGCAGGATGCTCTTGTGAATGGCACCATGGCTCTCAGATGCTCAGTAAGTGCTTTTTCCCCTTTCGTTCGCTTTGAAAACGAATGCGTTTGTTTTCGTGTGATAGTTTGGGATTGGTGAGAAGTTTGTTGGATTGTAAATTGTAGTTGAAAGGAGATTATCATCTTTTTCCATTGGCTGTTCTGGTGGAATTTCCGCCCGGTGTAGAGGGCTTTTGTTCACGGTTAATGTTGCTTATTTTTATAAGACTTGTTCATGAAAGACCTGTAATGTGTCATAAAAGTGGATACAGAGAGTTTGAAGCCTGGTGGATGCTGGACACTGTTGGCGTATTCTAGGTCTAAAGATGCTTTCTTGTGTTTTGTTATTTAGTTGAATTATATAATATTAATAGAGCATATTTTAAATCTCTTATTAGTCTCGAAATGATATTTTACTTGAAAGAAAAATCTAAGACGCAGGAAACTTTAGCCTTTAAGCCTGCATTTGTTCTCAATGCAATCTAAGAAAAGTGCAGAGATCTCATTGGTACTTTTCTCACTTAGCATCTGTGTGTCACTCTTGATAATGCCATGAAAGAGAAAAGCGTTGGATTATGTCAAACATATAGATAGCCAGTTCAGTCTCATAATTTCATTAGATTGAAAGCTTTGTGTGGTCTGATTCAAGAAGCAGTTTTTGTGGTTTGCGTGCAATGCAGTCTGTGTGAAATGACCCAGTTTGAAATATTAGTTAGCAGCTTAATCCACTGCTAAAACACCGTGTGCGTCTGTAAATATCACTCTGGCTTCTGGTACATTAGAAGTCGTTTCAGTGCAGGTACATGTAGTGCTCTCATGACAAAATCACTGTGATGTTTGGCATCGAGTCAAACAGCGGACACATGCCAATGTTCAAATAATAATTAGATTTATATTAGTCAACACCGCATTGTTTCATGTACAAGTAACATCTGACTGTTGATTGGTGTGATATTTGTCCCGCCCCTTCTGCTCTATGAATGGACAGGTGAATTAAAAGCTACAGAGAGACTGTACACAATTTTTGAAAGGAACAGTTCACTAAAAAAATTAAATTAGTCCAGCCTGTATTTTACTCACTCTCAAGCCATCTCAGGTGTAAATGACTGTCTTATTTTAGAGTTATATTGAATAATATCCTGGCTCTTCCCAGCTTGGTTATGGCAACGGAGACCCAGTTTTTGAAGCTCCAAAAAGCGCATATATCTGTTATAAAAGTAATATGTATGTCCCCATGAGGTAAAACACGCCTCATGACACAAAACAATACATTTGTGAGCAAAAACAAATATTTAGTCACG
The DNA here is from genome assembly GCF_024868665.1 of Triplophysa rosa. Taxonomy (NCBI): domain Eukaryota; kingdom Metazoa; phylum Chordata; class Actinopteri; order Cypriniformes; family Nemacheilidae; genus Triplophysa; species Triplophysa rosa. The sequence continues at coordinate 3,528,565 of NC_079909.1, read as the reverse complement.
TTTGGATGTAAACACGATTATCACTGTTCTCAAAATGGCTGATGCAGGGTCAACAAATCTCAACTTTTGAACCTCACTGGTTCTAGTGGTTACAAGACACACCACAACCAATCAAAACATATGATTCGTAGAGCCTGTGTGTGGCCATTTTGAGGGAAAACAGTGATGATCTTGTTTATATCCAAACGTGACTAAATTAGCGCATTATAATCATAATGAGACAAAATACAAGTAATTCTAGTTTATCTTGACATCTATGTACAGTCGTGGCCAACAGAATTGGCAGTGACATAAATTTAGTGTTTTGCAAAGTTTGCTGCTTCAGTATTTGTAGATAAGTTTTCCACATGTTTCGATGGTATACTGGATATTTTAAGTTAGCATATCTTAAGTTTTAAAGGCGTTTATTGGCAAAACATAATATATGCTAACTTAAAATATCCAGTATACCATAGAAACATGTGGAAAAATAATCGAGTCAATATTTACAGTATTGAGCCTTGTTTTTCATAACATCTGCAATTCGCTCTGGCACGCTGGAAATTAGCATCTGGGCCAAATCCTGACTGATGGCCAACGTTTCTTGCCTTATTAGTGCTCTGAGTTGATCACAATTTGTGCCCTTCTGCTTATCCACTCACTTTTTGAGGATTGACCACGGGCTCTCTATATGGGATTGACATCTTGGGAGCTTTTGTTTTTGCAATTTTTTTAAATGCATCTGATCACTCTACATAATAATCTATAAACATTGTGAATAAACGCCACAACATTTTAAGCAGAAACTTTGCAAAACACAGCATTTATATCAGTGCCAATACTTTTGTCCACGACCGTATACAAAAAAAAACCTTTTTTCAAATTTGTTTTAGGAGGACATCAACCGTATCTCATCCAATCAGAATTCAGAACTTTTTGCGTTATAAAATCTACTTAAAGGAGCATTGTGGAGATTTTAGAGGCACCTAGTGGTGAGGTTGAGAATTGCAACCAACGGCTCACTCCAACTCCCAACTCCCCTCCTTTTCGAAGCACTACAGTGGCTGACACAGGACTAAGATGACGTCACATTTTCACTTCCTAGTCTGAAGAAGATAACATATTTACAAAACGCGCTTTGTAAAGCAGTTTGTCCATTCCATGCAAGCAGACCCGCGGTGTATGTAGATAGAAAAATAGCTCATTCAAAGGAAATAAAAACTGCTTCATTATGTAAGGTCTTCATACACCTCTGAAGACATAGGTCTGTATATGATATTGCATTTCTGTAAATAGATCTTCCAAAAAACTACACAGTGGACATTTAAATGATTTCAGAGATTTGTAGACATGAAACACTGAGATAATCGGTTCAGATAAAGCATGGAAGTGTCTGCAGTTATATTTTCGAACAGTCAAACTTTAACATTTTACAGGTTAAAAATCATTGTCTGTGAATCTATCGAATAATCCACAGTTGTTGACTGTAATGTATCTTATCGACTGCTGTCTCTGGGAAGTCTCGGTCACCATGACGATGATCAAGTGAACATAAAAGGTTAGCAGAGGTTTAGTCAATATTTTCTCCCCAGGGGCCAGAGAGCATGTCACAGTTATGATAGAACTAACCCATCTGATGAGATTCAGCGCTTTACACAGACACCAGGGACGGCGGGGTCATGACCCCCTCAGATTCATAGTGACCCAATCCGTCCCCCTCACTGTCCCTACGAAAGGCAACAAACATAGGTAGAACTGAGGATTGATCAGGGTTTCCGCTATGTACATTAGCCTAAGTAGTGGCGGACAGGCCCGCCGTTCCTTAATTATTTTGCCGTCACTTCTTCAGAATCAGGTCTGCCACCGACATTTACGTTCTCTGTGCTCTCTGTGTGCTGCTGCTAGCCTGCTATGACTCCTGACCCTGCCCCCGGGGTCCTACGAGGAGCTGTTAGCTGCCTCAATTGTGCCTGTAGTAGCGATAACCATAGTGATCAAATGCCATCATCTATGATTGAGCTGGTGATTTTTCTGTAAGTATCCTATGCCTGTTGACTTTACCCAGATGTGGCAGATTAGTTTTGTCATTTATTTGTATAGCTAGTCTTTTGCACTTAGCAAACACAGCAAAACGTGGAGAGCATGACTATGCAATTAGGTAAGTTGACAGAGGCAAATAGTGAATTTAAACAAACACAATGGTTGAATAAATCAAACAATTTATCGTCAGGAAATAATGTTTTATCTGGACTTGCAAGACTAAATGAGGGTTCTGGTATAACATTATCATTTAACCCAATGTACTGTTAAGTTGACTGAGGTATATTACTGATTTATGTTTAAATAAAACATATTTTGCAGAAGGCATGATGTTTTCGTGGGTGATACTAGACAACTAACAGTTTGATAATGCATTACTAGTGTTGATAGGTAGGCCTTTGTTCATTGTTGTTTATCCATGATTTCAAATAAGAATCCTCCAATGGCTTTTTAGTGCAAACTATTAGCCCAAATTAAGCATAGTAACTACGTGAGCACTAGTTAAAGGCCAAATTACGCAAAATAACTAACTGAATTGAAATCATTTGCTGACAGCTTGCCCCCCAGTTAAAAAATCCCATCTGCGCCCCTGGCTTTACATTCCCACGAGTCTCACCTGCGGCAGAGATGTTTGATCTTTCACTTTACTTTGATATAGAAAACATGGTAACACTTTATTTGACGGGGTGTTCATAAGACTGACATGAAACCTTCATAATCATGACATGACAAATGTTATGAATATGAAGGAGATTTTATGCATGTTTATGACAACTGTCATTTAGTGTCATTCGCTCATTTATGTAATTTTTAATGCAAAGATGACATTGTTTGAGATGTCTTTGTTATGACAACTTGACATAAAGCAATACATCATAATCTGTCAGTGTCTTTGTCAGGACAACTTGACATTACCAAGACAACATAACCTGTCATAAACATGACATAGCAGAATAATAATCAAACTTAAGAAACTATGTAGCTTTATGGTTACCATTACATAAAACTGTCATATGGTTGGTTTTGACATTGGCTGTCATGAGGCCATTACATTCACATTTACATTTATGCATTTGGCAGACGCTTTTATCCAAAGCGACTTAAATTGCATTATACTATGCCTTTAATGACTGTGTTAACACTTAAAAATTTTAATGACAGGCTCAATTTGTACCACTAGTTGAGGTCAAGAAAAACATTAATGTCGCTGTTATAAAACTATTTGACAGACTATTAACCCTTAATGACATTTTAATCATGTTTAATTGAAAAAAAATGAAAATTATGAGTAGTTCAGTGGTTAGAGCATGGCGCTAGCAACGCCATGGTCATTGGTTCGATTCCAGGGATTGCACATACTCAGATACAAATGTATAGTTCACCCAAAAATAAAAATTCTGTCATCATTTACTCACCTTCGAGTTGTTCCAAATCTGTATACATTTCTTTGTTCTGATGAACACAGAGAAAGATATTTGGAAGAATGCTTATACCCAAACAGATCTTTCCCCCCATTGAAAAAAATACTTTATCATTTTTTTTGTTCTGTTGAACACAAAAGACAAACAGTTCTGGGGCACTTTTGACTGCCATGGTGTTTTTTCATGGGTTCGATCCCAGGGATTGCATGTACTCTGATACAAATGTATAGTATAATGCAAAGCACTCGCTTTGGATAAAAGCGTCTGCCAAATGCATAAATGTAAATGTGAATGTAATGGCCTCATGACAGCCAATGTCAAAACCAACCACTTGACAGTTTTATGTAATGTTAATCCATAAAGCTACATAGTTTCTTAAGTTTGATTATTATTCTGCTATGTCATGTTTATGACAGGTTATGTTGTCTTGGTAATGTCAAATTGTCCTGACAAAGACACTGACAGATTATGATGTATTGCTTTATGTCAAGTTGTCATAACAAAGACATCTCAAACAATGTCATCTTTGCATTAAAAATTACATAAATGAGCGAATGACACTAAATGACAGTTGTCATAAACATGCATAAAATCTCCTTCATATTCATGACATTTGTCATGTCATGATTATGAAGGTGTCATGTCAGTCTTATGAACACCCTGTCAAATAAAGTGTTATCGAAAACATTTATATTTGACTTTATTTTAAGCCAACATGACAGCTCATTTTAGTTGTGTAATGGGATCATATTCAATGAGACAAAAACTGAGAGCTGGATCAATTATATTTATGGGAGCTAATGCACCTGCATGTGAGGGAAGGAAATTCCCCTGTAAGAAAGACTGCAGTGATGCAGTGAGCATCTATTTGGCTATTGGTTACCATTAACCAAAAGTCTGTGGTCTTGATGACGTCAGCTGAAAAGAAAAGCTGTTTCAGAAGCAAAGCAAATTACCACATTTCCCATAAACAATTACACAGATAAATAAATAAAAGTTGAAAAAGTATCCGATCGGAAACGTGTATAACCGACAGTGTAACAGAGAGTGTGCACAAGAGCGGGTCATCCGGAGGACCACAGTGTTTATGTTTTAAAAGGGCACATGGTTATCGCATGACCTGCTCTGTTTCGATTAGCATTAGTTGCCGATGGGCGATGGCTTGCGTGGAGCTGTGTTCTTCTGCGCTGGATTGCCCCGGGCTGCTTTAACATGCCTCTGGCACAGATTAATTTAATGGGCCAACAAAACCATGACAGCCTCCAAGCTCTTCACACTTCTGAGGACCATACGCAACACTGCAAAATATGTTTTGACAATATTTGAGCACTTTTCAGTCCTTTTCAGTACTAAAAATCATACTAGTAGTTGTTACACATCTTATTCCAATAAGGACAGTATTTCTTGGAGCAGCTTTAATTTAAAGGTTTTCAGAGGATCTATTGACAGAAATGCGATATAATATACATAACTTTGTCTTCAGAGGTGTATAAAGAACTTACATATTAAAGCGTTATGTTTATATTACCTTAATATGAGTTATTTCTATCTACATACACCGCGGGTCCCCTTGCATGGAATTCTCCATGTTGTTTCTACAGTAGCCCTAAACGGACAAACTGCTCTACAGAGCGCGTTTCGTAAATACATGATGTCCTTCGGAAAAGAAGCAAAAACGTGGCGTGGTACTGTGCAATGTCAGCCATCATAGTGCTTAGAAAAGGAGGGGAGGAGTGAGCTGTTGGTTTTCAATTTGCAACCTCACTACTAGATGCCACTAAATTTCGCTGACTAGTCCTTTAAAGGTACATAACTTTAGGTCTTAACTATTCAATATTTCTACCACTCTTCCCCGGGAATAAAGATGTTCAGTTGAACACTAATTCACTTTATTGGGGCACACATTAAAACAGACAATAATAAAACACAAAAGTGTAACACATCAATTATCAGTTTATAAAATAAAGTAAAACATGGCTTTAATAAAAATGTAGATATTGCAAGTTATTGGTAGTTTGAATTTGCCAAGTTTGCCAAACTAGCCAGGAAAGAAATCCGAACTTTTGAAAAACAGCTACTGTGTATTGAATGCCTCATAAATGACTTATTACGAAATTTGTCTGCATTTACTGATACACAGTTAATTGGCGGCATATAGGTTTCTATCAAACTCATTTTTAATATATCACCATCTGTTAATAGTTGTCAGCCAACATTGAATATGTAATTATGGGCACTGTCCCTTTAAGAGCATCTTAATATGTGGATGTAGCTGTGTGCGTTCACGCATAAAAGTTAAGCTCATTACTTTAAAATATGTGTACAGTAAAATCGCCAGTGTTAAAAAAGGTCAAATTAACACTCACGTGTATATATAATCCACACTCTCAAAGTGTGGATTATATAAACACTGTGAGAGTTAATTTGACCCTTTTTAACACTGGCGATTTTGCTGTGAACATAACTGTAGCGAGGAAGGCGGGACGAGAGCCGTGGGGCAGGAAGGCGGGGCCGGTGGCGTGAGTGATAAAGAGTATCAGCTGTACGCGCACCGGTCCCGCATGCCTCACGGGGAACTAGGGAGCATAAGAGGACGAGCGACGGGACTGCCGACGAGAGAGGACCGGACCCGGAAATGTTAAGTTTTATTTATGTTTGTGTGGCCGGCAGTCGACCGTGAGGTGGCTGCCGGCCTTTTACTTCCGTGTTATTGTTTGGTTATTTTTGATTAAAGTTTATTGTTAAATGTTTGCCGGTTCCCGCCTCCTTCCTTCCCTACATTGAACTTTGCTACAATAACCTTTCCTAATATTACTTTTAAATGTGTAATAACTTAAGCTCTGAGTTATGCTTATTTACTTTGCCATCTCTTCTGCATTTCGAAAAGAAATGATGATAAATGTAAAAATTCACACGGTGTCCCATATCATCATATATCATACTGTATATATTGTTACATACTTCCCATGTTTATCTTTGTACTGTTATTAATAACCTCTATTTATAAATGATCATGAAAAGAATTGAAACGATGATTTGATTTGTAATGAATGTGACTGTTTTGTGATCCAGATACTCATAAGAATAGATCAGAGGATTTGTACAGTGTGTCGGGATGGTGCCCAGACGCTGGATGCATTGTATAGTCCACAGTGTTGAGAATAATGGAAAATCACAGCTAGCGCTTTCTGACATCGAGAGCAATGGAAAATGCAGTCCAGTGGAAAGAGGCTTTGAGAATAAATAACTTGATAATGGTAAAGCGCGACTCCACAGAACCGCTCAGAGAGCCACTAAAGTGCATTGCTTGATGCTATCAACCCAAAACAAGCTAACCCATAGGACATGAGACTAAACAATGCACGACTGGCCCGAACGAGGGCTACCTCCTAAAAATAGGACACAACCAGTGCTCTCTATGGGTAACTGAGTTCAATTAGATTGTATAATTAATTGGCTGTTATAACAATTACATAAGCAGTGAAGTGATGGCCCTGGAGCGTAAGAGCTGCATGCTGCGATATCATTTTGTGGCCCCATGGGACGACTCTAATGTGTGTTATCATTATGATGGAATACTCTTTTCATTTGACATGTTGGCTTGTATTAGGGCTTGTGTGTTCATTTGTGCTGCAGAGCGGCAGAAAATGCGCAACACTTAAGTGTACAAATGGTTTGTGTGAAATAGATCAATTCCAGACCAAATTTCAGGCATTTAATCCAACTATCCATTCAAAAACCCATTGACTTAGCTTTCTGAGTTGCTAATGCTAACTTGTTTCTGGGTTTTGGCCTATGCACCCGTGTCATGATTGCAATTCTTTGCAGCTTTTTTCCAATAAAAATAATATTGATAAACTATAAAGTATGTAAGTTACAGTAGCCCAGAGTGTGTGGTGCAGATTCAATTTTCTTGAGAGAGTTCCTCTTCAATAATGTCACATTCTCATGCGGTTGTGGTTTTTCAAGAATCATGTATAGGTCAAATGGGCACCGCATTAGAAACCTGCACAAGCCATATTTTTCAATTAAAAACCATGCCGTCTGACATCTCGAACGTAGTGGGCATGAAAGAAGCATAATTAGGTTTGTTTGGCACCCAGAGGGAGCCATTAAGTCTAGAAGACTGGATGCTCTGATAGCTAGTAATAACTCTCCCAAGCGTTTGTGCTGAGAAGTACCCTTAATTTTATGATGACATTGCTGATTTTAAAATACAGAACACTTTCCCTTGTGTCTTCTGTGAGCGTTTAACTGATCATTCCACACTGGCCTTTGCCTTACAGATGCTGCACAGCTTCCTCCAGGGGTCCTATGACCTGAAGGAGCCCTGTGAAATTAAATTTTCTGTGAAATTACCTGATTTACAGCGTCAACCAGACCACTTAAATGCCAAAGACAGGATATTTGCATAACACAACTGCTTAAACTCACATGCCCGTGTTTCCCAGCCAATACACTGACATGGCTGTTGCTGTTGTTCATTGTATTAGAAGTAAGAAAATTAAAACCCACTGGAGTCCAGGGAGCGAATCTTGAAGGAGAAATTGGTAACACTTTACATTAAGGTACCCTTTATAAAGCATTTATAAATGTGTTCATTAATGATTAATAAGTAATTTTATAATTAGTAATTATAAAATAGTAATTAAGTAATTATATGAAGAAGTTATAACTGCATGAATGAAAAGAGGGGTTCTAACAAAATATCTGCCAAATAGTGAGCCATTTTTAACTCGCATGTTATAAATGCTTAATACATGTATTTATTCATTATTTATTTGACTCGAAAGCAGATTCATTATTATCTTGATGTTGTTTGCAATATAAGCTGTCAGACAGGAGTTTTTCTTATACCTGTTCACTATTTGGCAGGTATTTCGTTAGAATCTCCGTTTTATTCATGCAGTTATTACTGCTTTATAATGCATTTGTAAATTACTTATTAATCATTAATGAACACATTTATAAATGCTTCATAAAGGGTATTTTAATGTAAAGTGTTACAGAGAAACCTTAAAGAATTATTACTATTGTGTGTGCATTTAAATGCAAAGTTTTACTGTGAGCATTTCAAGCAAAACCCCCTTTAAATGCTATGATTTGTATTATCAATCAAGAGAAATTTAATGGAGTGTCACGCAATGTGTGTGTGTGTTTGTGTGTGTGTGTGTGTGTGCGTACGTGTGTGTGTTTTTGTGAAGGTGTTGTTAGTAGGTCAGGGACATTGTGCTGTTCACCCGCTCTCAAATCAAGAGCTGGCTGTTTGGGTGGGAGAGACTAATTTGCTCATTATTATGCTATCCAATTATTACAAACAATAAATCTATCAAGTTTACAAAATATGAACCCATTAGTATGATTACTGACAGGTTTGCCTGGATAAATTGGCACATTCCAAGCAATAATTCAATGCACATAAAGAGTTTCAGCCTAAACATTCACCTTTCTTACAAACCTGTATATTTACATTTACATACAAAAGTATCATACACAGTACTATTACAAAGTACTATTTATAGGTATATGTTTAGGTAAAATCATCATTTTTGTTTTATTCTGTGAACTACTAACAAGGTTTTTTCCAAATTTCAAATAAAAATATTGCATCTGTATGCATGTATTTGCAGAAAATGGATACCGGAGAAACAGGTGAAAATTACAGAAAAGATGCTCTGTATTTTTTCAGACCTCAAATACTGCAAAGAAAACAAGTGCAGATTCACTTTTAAGCAGTACAACAGTAATATTTCAAAAGATAAATGTCACGGTCCTGCCCTCTTGTTTCTGAATTTCTAGTCGTGTGGCAGGATCGGGACAGAGCCCTTAGGTTTTATGTGAGAAAGCCATGAGTTGTTTATGTTTTGACATCTCATGTGCTTTCTCGTGTCTTATCATTGGCCCCGCCCCTGTTAACAGAGAATTTATTTAAACAATAAACACAAAACAAGAACCCACGAGGGGGTAAAGCAAAAACACAGGTAAACAAAAATGAAGACTGACTAAACACTAGACAAAAACTAAACTGAACACTTACAAGACAGAACGGAGGAATACACAAAGGACACTGGCATGGGAAGCAGGAAGGCACAGAACATGGAACGCAGCAAGACACCATATACAATACACGAGCCCAGGACAAAGAAACATGAGGGCATTAAATAGGGCAAGACAAACGAGGGATAATGACACAGGGCAGGTGGGAAACATCAGACACGGCAGGGAAGCAATACATGAAACGAGAGGGGAGGGGCCAATGACAAGACACGAGAAAGCACATGACATGTCAAAACATAAACAACTCATGGCTTTCTCACATAAAACCTAAGGGCTCTGTCCCGATCCCACCGGCTGCTGCACCAGCTGGGATGCCGGCTGCACCGGACTGGACGCCGGCTGCACCGAACTGGACGCTGGCTGGGCAGTGCTCACTGGCAGCTGGGCAGGACTCAGCAACCCCCTCCTCGGCTTCTTCTTCTTGGTCTGACCCACCGGCTGTGTGGTCAGTCGCTGAGAAGCAAGGGGGAGCCCGGTTAGCTCTGGACCGGAGGAGTCGGACAGGGAGTCCCACGACTCCCTATGTTTCCGCCGGCCACGGACGCTGATGGGCGGTGGAGGAGCTGCCAGGGGAGAGGACCGTGAGTTCCGCCTCCCCAAAAACCACCTGCTCAGTATAAACTGCCTCCTCTGCAGCCTTCAGGAAGCAGTCAACATAATCCATGAAACTGGCATCTCCATGACGGTGGCTGCAGAGGAGGTGAGTCTGGCGGGATCGCTGGGTGGTCATTCAGCCTGCTGGGTACAGTTCTGGCTCGTGTATTCTGTCACGATTTGACAAGGGAGAGAACCCAAATGCAGGCAGGCAGAGGTGTTAACCCCTTCACCTCTGCCTGCCTGCATTTGGGTTCTCTCCCTTGTCAAATCGTGACAATAAATTCTTTGCTCGATTTTTCTAACTATTTTTGGTTATAATTACTGTGTGGTTATTGTCCTTGGTGTGAACAGGCTTTTAATGCATTGGGATCCTTTTATAAAACATTGACACGACATTGACAGGCAAATTGGTACCTTTAAGACAACAGATACCCACCGAGAGTCTAATTAGAAGGACACGTTCACAGGTAAAAGAAAAACGCTCTCATATTCTAGCAGTGCTTCAACCCACGCTGAAGACCTGAAGTACCGCAGTTCACCCGTGAGCTCATGATGTCCTCGTGCATGGTTTAATACGATTGAAGGTGCAATGGCTCTTGCCTGTTACCGACCCACGCAACCACTCATGCATGCAAAACGCAGACCTCAACTGCTGCCCAGATGTTGGCTTTGGTCTCCTTGAGCGTGATCCTGTGTGTGGTTCTCAGGAACGGGTTGGGCTTCGTTTGCATTCAGCACCGCACCTTGGGTTCAGCCCATCTCTCTTTAATCACACGCTCCATTGTCATTTGGGCCGCAGTGCTGCGCTTTTGGACCCAGCCAGACGGCGTGAAGATGAATGCTTTATAGGCTGCGCGCCACGCGTCTATGAAGATTGAGATCTGTACTTGAGCGGTTTAAGAAGCCATTCTTAAACGAGGTCTGGGTATTTCAAAACGCAAAAGCAAAGCTTTTATATTTAATGGGTGTATGTATATAAATATAGCATGACTTTGGAGATTTTGTAAAAAATGATGTGTTTTCAGGCTTAAAATGAACAAAACCGCAAGACTTCATTTTTGGCACATATACAGTAACGTATCCTGTGTTATCCTTAAATGGATGGTTTATTCAAAAAGAAATGTTGTCATTTATTCACCCTTGAGACTTTCAAAACTTGTATATGACTCTTTCTTCTGTGGAACACAAAAGAAGATATTTTGAGAAATGTCTCAGTGGTTTTGTGTCCATACAATGGAAGTCAGTGTTATTTGGCTACCAATCTTCTTCAAAATATCTTCTGTTGTGTTCTGCAGAAGAAACACAATTCTGTCAAATATTCATACAGAATTATTATTTTAGGGTGACATGTCCCTTTAATGTATAGCAAAAATTTAAGTTGTCCATCAGGGGTGTGCTGTTAATGGATATTTTTTAGTCTGAAAATAAAATGGGCAGAATAATCTTAAGGCTTATGTTGAAGGACCCAAAATCAGAATATCATAGACATTTGGGCTCTTTTGACCTAGAAACAGCCCACAGCAACATTGTGCTCAGTTTTATAAGCACCAAAAGAAAACTCACAAGAATGTTAGAAAAGAGTCAACTTTTCACTTGTTTACATAAAAGTGACTCCAAAAAAGGACAAAAACACTATAGTCCATACATTTTGTATACAATAATCCAGGACTTCTGAAATCGTGTGATATCATAAAGGTCCAATGTGTAGTTTTCTGGAGGATCTATTGACAGAATGCAATATGTAAGGGATAATGTACAGGCAGCCGGTTGTTATCGTAGAAATAAGCCCCGACAGTGTGATCAGGACCTGACGCGAAGCTTATTTCGCGATAACAGCTGGCTGCTTGTACATTATGCCGCTTATTACATGGCTACTTGCCACATAAGAAAGAAACTGGACATTTGAAATATTTTATTAGCTAATATTTACCAAATGCAGACCTTCAGCGAGGAAAAGCAGTTTACTTTCGGTTTTAACGTAAGAAACGACGTTCAAATGTCATGAACAGGCAATCTAGTTGAATCATTTGTAAATATAATGTCATATATGTTATTAAAAGATATATTTACATTTAATTTGTCAAAAAACCTGTCAAAATGATTTGCTGCATCCAGGTTACCATGTGTTATAAGTTTTGAGAGGTTGTTATCTGGGAATAACGGACCTGCAAATGTCGCGACTGGCCAATCAGAATCAAGCATTCCAACGAGCCGTGTAATAAAATATACATAACTATGTGTTCAGAGGTATATAAAGACCTTACATAATGAAGCGTTATGTTTTCTTATCTTAGAATGAGCTATTTATATCTACATACACACTATTTATGTCTACATACACTCTTACATGGAATTCACCATGTTGTTTCTACAGTAGCCCTAAATGGACAAACTGCTCTGCAGAACGCATTTTGTAAATATGTTATCTCCTTCGGGCAAAGAAACTAAATGTTATGACATCTTAGCCTTCCGTAGCAGCCACCGTAGTGCTTCGAAAGAGAGGGAGGAGGGGTTGAGTGAGCTGTTGGTTGCAATTTGCAACCTCACCACTAGATGCTGCTAAATTTTAAACACTGGACCTTTAATGTAGGAACTCACCTAAATGTAAATGTAATAAAAGGTTTACGCATAGACTAGTATCTTGTGAATGATTCATCCCCTGTTGTATAGAGTTACTGGTGTAATGATGGTAAGTTTATTGCGCATCTCTTCATTTTCTCCATTTGGCTCCTGTATCCCACACATTCGTGTCCCCTGTGGGGTATGCAATATTATTAGGTAATAAGTTACAAGTTGTGTTAGATTGTGAATAGAGTCGGGACTAAAGAGAAAGATTAGGCAACTGAGTCTATTCACGATAAAGCAAGTCCTTGAGCGCCTTATTATTTCTAGTATTACGGGATTGCTAAACATAAAAAAGCATTGAAATGTCCTGAAGTTGCGTGTTTGTGAGCAGGTGTTTCACATAATAGCTGTGAGTATGGCTTGTATTATGGTACGACGAGAAAGCTTTATTGATCAATCAGCATTCAGCATCGAAAATTTCAGTTTTATAATCCTCAGTTAGCTTATCACCCCAGTCAAGCAAAGAAAATAGTCTTTCTGCATCAGCGATTATCTCCAATAAAAGTCTTTCTCATAAGATAGGTTTGTATCTTTTTTATGCATCTACACTTTTCAGATCATTTCTTTAAATGGACAGGCAAAGATTCTAGAAGCAAATACATAAGTTTGCATATCACACTAAAAATCATCACATTTTCATTTATTGTACACTCTTAAAAATAAAGGTGCTTAAAAGGTTCTTCACAGCGATGCCATAGAAGAAGCCTGTTTGGTTCCACAAAGAACCATTTAACCAAAGGTTCTTTAAAGAACCATCTCTTTCTTACTTTTTTATAATCAGAAGAACCTTTTTTCGCCACGAAGAACCTTTTGTAAAACAGAAAGGTTCTTCACATGTTAAAGGTTCTTTATGGAACCGAAAGGTTCTTCTATGGCACCGAAGAACCTTTTAAAGCACCTTTTTTTAAGAGTGTAATGTAATGATTTATTTACAGTCAGTGAGCATGTTTCATGTTTGCCTCTTACAGTGTCACGGGCAATGACACAGATGGTGAAAAATTGATGGTGAAAAGTGAGGCGTGCGTGCTGTTCATATCTACAAACAGGATTCCACTGGCAGCTGAAGGAAACAGATATGGAGTATCTTACAAACTGACACACCAGCACATGTGAGGTGCTAAATATGATCATGTATAGATCCAAATAAACAAATGCAGGTACACTATTATTATTTGTATGTTGAACAATTTGATTAATACATCATCTAGTGCCGTATGCTGCTGAAAACAGTCATGGTAAAAATCTTTTTGAGCCGTGCCACCAACATCATTCACCATGCCTGGGCTGGATGGTTGCTTAGCAACTAGACATTTTTTTTCCGAGCTCTGAACCTTTTCACCAGTGGAATGTGTCAAGCTGATGAATACAAGTTGGATGAAAATCCCTCTAAGGATATTAGGGATATATTTCATCATACCTGTTAGACGATACATAAGGAGTCTCCTTTGATATTAGAAATGTGCACGTCTTCAGCATTACATTCAGTCATTTCTGAGTTTCCTGAAATGTCAAAATTTCACTGATTTGAACATATTTGCTCCAGACTCAAACTCTTCGACTTATTCAGTGTGTACTTATTGAAAACAAATCCTTTCATTTTTAAAAGCTTCCAATTGAAGCACCAAACGCAACTGCAGTCACATTAAGCGAGAGCTTTAATCATTTTTAATCATAATTTCTGCATGTATTTTGGGCATTACAGTCCAGTGTCTATTGAGTTTCAAGAGAAACAAATTTTAGGAGTGACAAAGTCACCCAACAGAAATGTAAAAGACTGCAAAGAGAATGCAAAGATGCATGAAAGTTTTGAACAAAAAACATCAAGCTTATACCGTCATATATTTATATTTGAACTGATCCAAAAATGTAAAATATGAGTATTGTTTAAACATGAATATGAACTTATATTCAAGATCTGCAAACATTGTTTCTCATTTGTTATTTTGACCGGTGTATCCCGTTCCAATTTTCTGTGAAAAAATGCAAACACGAAACAATATTTTGATTTGGAATTTGGGAGAAATGTTGTAACTAGTTCATTGAATGAAAAGAGTACATAACTAGGGATTTTTAAGGTCCTACTTTGATTTATGGAGTGTCCAACAACACGCTTATGTAAAAACACTATTATTTCATAATAATAGGTAGTTATTCTTGACTGACTCTCAAATGATGCGTTCCACGATTCATCTGTCTAATCCCCTCCTTTCCGCTAGCCTAGTCTGACGTGATTGGTCAGATGGTCTAGTCTGCTGTGATTGGTCTACCACGAATGAGACTCGTGAGCTACAGTGTTTGGGGGAGAAGAGTGAAGTTTCTGTGGGCAGTCCTAGTAAAACGTAGGCGGGGACTATATGTAGTGACGTAAGTCCGCAGCGGTTACCAAATCGGACTAGGGACGACTCGTTTGTGTGATTCAGAGTCGACTCCCTTTTTTCCAAGCCAATAACTTTGTTATTCATTCACCTTCAGATTTACAACTTGGCAGACTGCTTACTTTCAAACACGGCAACATTACACACTGCATGAAATGTAATTGTCACGATCTCATGTTATGTGAAAATGATGATAACCTGCAGCTGTTTTAGTGGTGCCGAAAAATGTTCTGTAGCTTTTAATACAGCAGGATTGAGCTGATTTGTGGTCACCCCATCAGAGATTGACCCTAAAACCTTCGAGATGCTCACCTTAGTGAGATGTTTTGGGAATATTTAAGGGTGAAATTAAATGAATGTTTTTCCCCATTCTGTCAATAATGGATGAATTCATTTGTCAAATGACAAATACCCTGAATGTAAAATAGAGTTTTTTCAGATTACTACTGGTCAGTGATCACCACAGAGTAATAACTTCATTTAAGCACATTCTGAACAGTTGTGGTATATAAGAACAATTATTTTAAACTCATGTTCATGATACTGCAGTGACAAAAAAAATCCATTCAGCTTTTCAGTATAGGAATGAAACAGTCTCGCACCTGGTTTTGTTTTTATTAAAGGGGTGATATGACACGGCTAAAACAAATATTATGGTTTGTTTTAGATGTAATGCAATGTGTATACACGATTTAAGGTTCAAAAACGCTGTATTTTCCACATACCGTGCATGCTTGTATCTCCTCTTTGCCCCGCTTCTCTGAAACACACAGATTTTTAACAAAGATCATGGCTCTGAAAAGCGAGGTGTGCTATGATTGGCCAGTTAACCAGTGCGTAGTGATTGGTCGAATACTGCAAGCGTGTGACGGAAATGTAACGCCTCTTACCATATTTGGAACATCAGGTTCCAAAGCAATTGTACTGACTTTTTACTTGCGTATACCACGAACTGACGTAGATTTGTGGGGGTGTGGTTACACGAGGCATTTCAGGCAGATCTGGGTATTCGCGCCATATGACCCCTTTAACAATGTGTGTTTGACTGGATCAACTTAGTCCTAAATGATACTTACACTTACATTTCCGCATTTGGCAGATGCTTTTATCCAAAGCGACTTACATTGCATTGTATTATACATTTGTTTATGTGCAATCCCCCGGGATCGAACCCATGACCTTGACATTGCTAGTGTCATGCTCTAACCACTGAGCCACAGAAAAGCATATTCCAATACAAGGTCACAGCTGGTTAGGGATCAGTTATTAGGGATAAATCAATAGCTTTTCTGTGTGACCTCACAGTGTGGATCACATTTTTCTAAACAGGAATTGTGAGCGTTAATACGAGAACAGCTGCTGGTTCTTTCAGTGTATCCGGGACAGTAAGGGTTAATGTCTCTAAATGGAGCTCACTTTATTAGCATGGCTTTTGACTTATTATAGACAGAAGTGAAGAGACGTGAGATTTCTGGGACTTTGTCTAAACAGAAATATCTAAGACACACAGATGTTTTCATTTGCTCTCCGATTATGCTCACTACTGTCTAGGAGAAAAAACTGAAAATGAAAATATCTCATTTTTCGTATAAGTATAGACAACTTTTTTACTGTTAATAAATCAAATAAATAGTGCAATTCTATTATTATTACACTCTTTTTACATGTAAAGACATTAGTATTGTGTTGTTTAAACAAGTATTAACTTGTCTTCTTTGCAGTACTTGCAGAATACATTGCATCTTTTTTGTTTAGTTTTTGACCCGTGTGTCCCATTTTAATTTTCCGCAAATAAATTCAAATAGAAACGATATTTAATTTGCTATTTAGGAGAAACATTGTTACTAGTTCAAAGAATTAAAAAAAATATTTTACCTAAAAGCGTACATGATTTTATTTCCTCCATAAGAACACAAAATAAAATGTTGCACAGTTGTTTCTTTTTTTAAAATGTCAGTGAATGGGGAGAATCTCTACTGAACATCACACATTACAGCCACAGTCATCCTTTGCTTTCATTGTGTAGAAAATAGCACCTTGGACACGTTATTAATAACTCCTTTTGTGTTATACATCAGAGAGTCAATCATGCTGGTTTTGAAAGACATAGGGGTGAATACATACTGAAAAGCAGAATCAGAATTGTTTTGTATTTTTCATTCTTCTACATTCCCCATTGCCTACACGTGATAAGAAATCGGCTGTACATAAGTGCTTTCTTTACTTGTGTCCCAAACCAAGTGCCCTGTCAGAAACCTTCTGACTCCGTTTTCAGCGTTCAAGATGTGATAGACAAAGTTGAAACACATTCATACGCAGTGCAGATCCTAGACGTCTGGGGGCCCTAAGCAAACCTTTGTGGGGGCCCTCGTCGCAGTTAAATTTAGATCAACATAACTGTAAACTATAAGAAATAAAAATAATAAAATTAATTAACACGCTTAAATGAATAAAATCTGAAAGACAAAAAACATTAAACAGACAGTAAGAACAATTCAGTTTAAAATTAAATTCACATTTTAATTTACATGTAAATACTTCTTTACCCAAAGTAATGCGTGGGTCTGGAACAATCTAGCTGTCAAAAAAAACAATAATTTAACTAACCAAATGAGTGATTAACAAAAATAAAACATGATAAATATAGTTTACTCAAGAAAGCTAAGCGTACGAAAACACATAAATAATTCTTTAAATGTGATGACACAAAAATTACATATTATCATGGGCAAACGAAATACAGTGGATTGCAGTGGTGAAACCCACATGAACACTGTACATGTTCCTTTAAAATGCTATTGAAGTTAGAAATGTGTATATTAATGTGTAGCCTATGTAATTTTGGAAACGCTCCCTAAATTCAGACTATCGAACATACATCAAACCAACTTTATTTCAGTGGACAAATACTGAATTTGTAAATCTGTACTTGTATAATTTGCCAAAAACTAAATAAGACTTTGAAAATAGTACAACACATGCCTTCCTGTTCTTTTGCTTTGCGTTTTTGGCGTTTTTGTCCGCTACAGACGTATAGCTCCGTGTTTAGCCACGGTCAGATATATGTAAACGTGCATCATCACATAACGCGCATGTCATCGCCTGCCACGCACTACACGATGTCCGAGACCGAGTATGTCAAAGTAATAAATTAAGTATTAAAAAGGAAATTTCCAAATGATTCCTGTAAAGTTGAACCCACAAGTCATAAAAATAGCGTATCGCGTTTTGGATTCGGTACTCAAGGGGGACCCCTGGTGGTGCAGAGGCCCTACGCGACCTGCGTAGTCTGCGTGTAGGGAGGATCGGCTCTGCTCATACGTTTGATCCTTCAGACCCTGACCTAGTAAACACTCGCTATCTGACATTCAGAGAAATCAATTCCAAGAACTGGAGACACTCCAGGCCAATATGTGCGAGCAGACTGCCGTATCTCTATTAAACGTGGCATGCAGTAGTATTAAGCAGATTATTTTTAGCATACCGTTTACAGTCTAAATCTACCTAAAGTCGCTGGTGTGACATCGCGCTGTCCTCCACATAAAACGCCCGAAAGCTTTTGTCAGCGGGTAGGCGTGAGAAGGTTCAATAGTTTCACTCTGTGTTTAAGAATTCCTGCGTTTGGCAGCGATCGGAGAGGCCGTTCCGGTCAGTCGTCAGATGTCGATTGTGACACAATTAACAAATCAGGAATGCAGCAGAATGTAATGCCTGTACTTTACCTGCCAAGATGTCCCCAGCCGTCTGCATTTTGATCATTGCAAATAATAGGCTCTCCTCAGGGTGAAATGAACCACACTGACAGGTTTGCAGAGAAGATGTTGGGAAATGAGGCGTGCTGGAAGACTAATAGGTGAAACTCCATGTTCTTTGTCTTGGAAGCTACAACAAGTGTCTGTGATGTATTCTGCACCTTTGTGGGAATATTTGTTGATACTTGAAGCTAGCTGGTGTTCCTCTTTTTCATGAGACTTCAGGAACCTGTACTTGACCAAATGCAGTGAGTGAGCGCAACTCAACCATGTTTTTACAATACATTCAAATGTGAATGCAATTTTGGCTTGGTTAAAAATAATTTAGCGTCACTGCAGATGTACATTAGCGATGTACAGTTTGGAAAGGAAGAACTGCTTTTCTCACTGTTGTGGTTGAATGCCTCGTTTGGTGGCATGTGGGCCGTGAGTTGAGCACGATGGGTGGTCCCGCGGCATCAGGCTCTGCGTCGAAGAAGACACGGGTCATTATTGTTTTGCAAGTGAACCGTATGTTAAGCAATTAGCTTGTTGCTGGCCCTCCAGAAAATAAATGGCCAAAGATACCCAATATTGAATATCGTGCATTGTCAAATATTTTAAAAAGTTTCTGTACATTTGAAAGGTTTTTTGGTATTAGCTGTTCATCTGTGGGTTAAATCTGGATGTTTGCTGTCAGTCAAGTCTTCTTTCCTGTAGCTCTGCTGGTGGAGGACAACATTAACAGTGCCAAAGTCACGGGTTTGATTCTCATAGAATGCACATTCTGACTAAATGTACATCTTAAATGCACAGTAGGTCACTTTGGATAGAAGCATCTGCCAAATGCGTAAATGCAAATGCAACAATGTCATTTCCAGAGATCAGCAGGATTTCGCAGAGCAAAGCATAATGTAGAGAATGTCAAGAATGAAGGGGTAACAAACTGCTGCGTTGGTCTTCACTGTACGTTTGGGGTCTTTCCAGATGTGATGGTGTAAAGAAAAAATGAATGAAATTTGACCAATGAATTTGTTGTCATGTAAACTTGTAAATAGTTTACTTTTCAGAAGTTCTAAAACAGAATTGATGTAGAAATGTCAAAAGTAACAAAACTTGACATGCAATTCCATAATCAAATAACAAAGATAGCAGAAAAATCCTTCTGCAGTATCCGTAGGGCCAAATACTGCGTCAGTTTAGTTCCCAAAGTGTACTTTGATGCTCATATTCATGTGTACGTTATAAAGAACACATTATGAAGTGTGCACTTATTGGTCATAAAAGGAGGGTAATGTGCATTTCCAATAGTAATGTTTTGAATTAACGTTGCAGTGCAAATGTAGTCTACCAAACCTATTATTCAAGGGGTGATATGACACGGCTAAAACGAATATTATCGTTTGTTTTAGATGTAATGCAATGTGTATACACGATTTAAGGTTCAAAAACACTGTATTTTCCACATACCGTGCATGTTTGTATCTCCTCTTTGCCCCGCCTCTCTGAAACGCACAGATTTTTTACAAAGATCATCGCTCTGAAAGTGAGGTGTGATATGATTGGACAGTTAACCAGTGCGTAGTGATTGGTCGAATACTGCAAGCGTGTGATGGAAATGTAACGCCTCTTACCATATTTGGAACATCAGGTTCCAAAGCAATTATTCTGACAGGTGATAAAATGTCATCGGTACTTTCCTTATCAATTCGAGTCCGAATCCGATCCGGAAAACGAAGATGATCAAGCAGATACATCAACTTTGCCAGCGCGACTTGAGCAGGATGTAAAGGAATGGTACGGTATTTAAAAAATATATTATGTTAAATAGTTAAAAACTATAGCTAACTGTTTTACATTTTATATACGACGTTATAAAGATTTGCCGTTAGTGATCAACCAGTGTTACGCCACATCTCATCACGACTCAACAAAGACAATAAACCCCATTATAAACACGACATTTGTTGCCTCTAGTTGGAACATAATTACTGATTATTAGGACTTATGCTGTCTTTTTTCACATTGCGCGCGTGTCTGCATTTGCAGATCACGAAACAACATGCGCTACAAACACACGACAAACTCAACTCGTGTTAGTCCGTAACAAAGTCTTTTACAATGATAATATACTTGCAGGCTGCGAATCTGAAGCGCCAGACTGTCCTTGCGAAGTTGTAATGGTTGGAATGGCCCCACTTTTTAACCAAAGCTTTCTTGCACAGCGGCCTTGATCTCTCCCAGGCTCATGAAGCGATCATCTGTGAAATGCGCTGCACACACTTGAACATTCGCATTGCACTGTTCTGGAACAGTATTGTAAATAAAATGTAACCATTCGTTTTTAGTTGTCTCATCTTTTGGAAGGGCAAACAAAGAGGCTTTCTTTTCGCAACGAAACAATGAGATTTACAAGTACGCCCACCTTACTTGCGTATAGATTTGGACGGTCTTAGTCAACTCATACCAAGAACTGACGTAAATTTGTGGGGGTGTGGTTACACGAGGCATTTAGGCAGGTCTGGGTGAGCATTCGCTTTTAGATAGAATGCATCTTTTGTTCCCACACTTTCATTTTTGCAATTTTACGTGTCTAATACATGCATGGGCAACTTATAACACACCAAAGACACAGAAAAACACATATTTGCGCCATGTGACCCCTTTAACAAACAAACAGATAATTTGGTAAGACTTGACTTAAAGCATACTGTATATGTAGAATGCATTATAAAAGTAGTTTTAATGTCTTGTAATGCACATTATAATGTCTCATGAATAATTGTAACTACAGTTTATACATTATAACACTTATCAGTTCATTGTTACACTTCACATTTTTATTTTGGTTATACATTTAATGTATTACAACACACATCATGAACAATTATAATGCAACATACCATTTAATAACCCTTAATAATGCATTATACCTTTGTTACCATAATTTTTTAGCAAAACATTTATTGATTTTATCCAAATTAATATAGACTATCATTATTATTGTTATTGATATTAGTACTAACAACTGAAAATTTGGTCCCATGACAATCTGCTTCTCAGCATTGAAACTTTGTAAACTACGGGCTACTTTTCGCTCAGACAAATGTTACCTTACTAGCACTTTATAAACTCCAGTCTCCATTTTATTGTTAGTAAAGGATGATAATTTGACGAGTGTGTCTGTGTGACCGCAGGCAGGCGGTGTGATGTCAGAATGAGGTTTCTGTCATTTTTTAGTGAGGACTTTATCATTCGGCTGACAGTTTCCCTTGAGACAGCAGATAAAATGGGCAATAGCACAGGAGCTCATTTTCTCCTGCCTGACCTACAGTATCACTGCCTTCAGCTGCAAGGTCACAAGCAGTGCCGCAGAGCGGGCGAGTGAGAGAGAGAGAGAGAGAGAGAAGGATGATGGAAGGTTTGGTCATTACACATTGATCACTGTGCTGTTTGGCATAAGCAATGCACCTGCACCAAAAGCCTCCTGAATTTTCACACCTGTTCCTTAATAATTTACCACAGTGCTTTCAGAGCAGAACAGTTTGTTTATTTGCCACACGACCGAAGGGAAATTATTTCCACGACTCACAGTTTCCGTACACTGTAGCGTAAACACGGTGTGTTACCATAGAGCAAAATAATCTTAAATTACGGAAGTCGTCCCTGTGGTGTAACCTGAGTTTACCTGTCTTCTCAAGGGACTGATGGTGATAGTTAAATGCAGCATTGTCACAATGCCTACTTCAGTAGTCTGTAACAATCGGTGAAATTTCACTATTCTCAAGACCAATTTTGATGCCACGTGACATACCAATATACAAAATAACCCATCTTTTCAATTATTAAAATGAAGCAACAATGGTAGTATTACTAGTGTTTAGTAAATCTATATTTAGAAACCTAGGAATTAATTAATTAATTGAATAATCAGTATCAGTGGAGAAATTTAGTATCGGTGCACCTGTACTTTCAACAATGATCAAAACAGAGTAATCACTGTTTTTAGATCTGTAGATGCTGTACTCTTTCAGAAGATGCGTAACATCGCCCCCTACTGTTTCACTGTGAAAACATGGAAAGAGCCAAGTAAACATTGCTCCAACATTAAAGGGACAGTTCACCCAAAAATGAAAATTCTGTCATCATTTACTCACCTTTAGATTGTTCCAAACCCATATGAATTTCTTTGTTCTGCTAAACACAAAGGAAGAAATTTGGAAGAATGTCAGTAACCAAACAGATCTCATCCCCCATTTACTGTCATGCAAGGGAAAATAAATGCTGTGGGAGTCAATGGGGGATGAGATCTGTTTGGTTACTGACATTCTTCCAAATATCTTCCTTTGCGTTTAGCAGAACAAAAAAATTCATAAGGGTTTGGAACAACATAAAGATGAGTAAATTATGACAGAATTTTCATTTCTGCTAAACACAAAAGAAGATATTTGGAAGAATGACAGTAACCTGTCAAGATCGTGAGGAAGAAGAACCCAATTGCAAGCAGGCAATGAAGGGGTTAACAAAGAATTTAATATAAATATCAAGACAAAACAAAAACCCACGATGGGGGAAAATCAACTAAGGATAAATACAAATAAAAACTTCCCACGAGGGGGCAAAACGTACAGACAGGATCAAAATAAAACTAAAATCCACAGACAGGGCAAAGCAACAGGAACACGGGCCAACACAGACACTAAACAACCAGGTAAGCACAAAAGTTCACTTACACAAGACGCAGCAAACACAATGACCACAACGTATGTAATACATGAGCACAGGACAAAGAAACATGAGGGCATTAAATAGGGTAAGACAAACGAAGGATAACGAGCGAGGGCAGGTGTGAAACATAAGACAAGGCAGGGAGACGATACAGGAAACGAGAGGGGCGGGGCCAATGACGAGACACTGGAGAGAACGCATATTATTGTCAAAAGGACAATAATATGTTTCTCTCCACACATAACCAAAGACTTTGTCATGGCTCTGCTACAGGACCAAGAAAAACATGACTAAATGAAGCAGAGGCATGACATAACCAAACAGATCTAACCCCCCATTGACTCCCATAGCATGACAGTAATTGGGGTATGAGATCTGTTTGGTTACTGACATTCTTACAAATATCTTCCTTTAGCAGAACAAAGAAATTTAGACAGGTTTGGAACAAATGATGGGTGAGTAAATGATGACAGAATTTTTGGGTGAACCATCCCTTTAAGGAAATATAAAATACATACATTTACGTAGGTGCATTTAGATGAAATATAGAGACAACTGGCACAAACTGCCATATCTATTGAATTGTTGATCAGAACTCCTTAATGCTGTCGTGGCGAAAAGTCGGTCAGCCAAGTTGAAAGAATTCACGAAGACCAGAGAGCCAGGTTTCCAGAGGTTTCAATCTTTATTTGCTCGAGCAAGCAAAGTGAGACACACAGAGTTCATCTGTAGATGCCCAACGAATACATGTCTGACTCCATCTTTTATACATTGTTCTCAAGTTGTTATCACAGTTCAAACCAATCATGTTTTACCTGACCTCATCTTCTACCAACCAGTTTTTACATGACATCACTTATTTTTATTAGTCCATCCCCTTATGCCTCGTTACAGTTATATTTCATCCTGCACTTGCTACAGTTATATTTCCGGCCTACCATATTAAGATCTCCGGCCTACCATATTAAGATTTAATTGTAGGGAGCGCTCTCAATAACACATACGTATATCATGTGCTCTTTATCTTGACACCTTTCCGGGGGCTTTCGACGCATCAATACGATCATGTCAATAACACATACGTATATCATGTGCAATAACACATACGTATATCAAGTGCTCTTTATCTTGACACCTTTCCGGGGGCTTTCGGACGATACATGATTTAACCTTGGTTTTATTAAAAATGAACTCATGGTTTAGTGTGATAATGATAAACAACCCAGCGTTCTTACCAAACCTCTCTACAAAAGTGTGTGTGGTGTACGTGCAGTTCCTGTCTTAGTGTGAGAAGATATTTGGTGTGTACGCAGGTGTTCAAGTGTTCAAACTCATACATGAGGCCCATAGCCCTTGTTAAGATCAGAGAAGTATATGAACTCTATAACTTCCTTTAAATGTATTCTTTAAATAAGAAAGCTATTTTATATAAGAAAACTCAGTAATATATTTAGAATATAAGAAAAGTCAATAATATGTCTAGAAAAACCACCACAATGCTTATAACATGAAATGAAAGTAACTTACTTGTATACATGCTTCTGGTATATTGTGATGTATTGGCATTCCAAATATATATATCAAAAATTATTCATCAAACATTGCTTCACTCATGCCCAAAACAATAATCATTTGTCACTTACTGTACTTAGAATTATTATAATAAAAATTAGGCCTTTACTGTCAGGAACGTTCACGGAAGAGAACCCAGGCACAGGCAGCGGTACATGAAATAACTTAAACTTTATTAACTACGAACAAAAACCCACAATGGGGAGTAAAACAAGAACATAACTAACATATAAACTAGAAACAAAGACTTCCCACAAGGGGGCAAAAAACCCCAAGAAGACAGGATAACTAAACTTACGGCTCTCACTAAATCCTTGGTGTTTCGAGTCAGATCCGTGGGCGTGGCTTGTTGGTTTTGACTAAATCCTTGGTATTTCAAGTCTTACGAAACCTTTACCCTAACCCACACCCTAACCATCTAAACTACCTATTTGTTAAAATTGCCAAAAAAACCACGGTTGCGTGATGACGTCAGACTCCAAACACAAAGGATTTAGCGACAGCCCTAAACTTACTATATCAAATGACTGAGACAAGACTATATAATACACACAACAGCAAGACACGAGGCAAGGAAATCCAAATGGGCAAGGTACAAAGCAAACTGGAACAAAACACAAATCAAGCACAATGCAACAGGACAGAAGACAGGAGGGCATAAAATAGGGAACCAAATCAAGAGGGGAACAGGTGCAGGGCATGACATAATTAACAATCAATAATGAGGCCAAGAGACGAGACCAGAGAGAGCGCATGGCAAGCTAAAACAAACAATGCCATGTCTATCTCACACAAAACACGTGAGTCTGTCATGATCCTGCCACAAGACTAAGAAAACATGCTCAAAAGAGGCAGAATCATGACATATACATTTAACCGAATATACAGTGACCTTAAGAAGTATTTGTGCATTTTAAATGCTTAAAGTATAAAAAGTTTCCAGTAATTGTTTATATGCTCTCATAATTGTAAGTCGCTTTGGATAAAAGCGTCTGCCAAATGAAAACATGTAAATGTAAATCCGTTTTTAGCAAGATTACATAGTTGAGCTAACAGAATAACCACAAGTATATCACAACCTATGGACACGTTTCTGCAAAAGTCATTTTTTCTTGTTGATCACCAATTTACTTGTTTGCTATATTTATCTGCTTGTGTGAAACATTAGCATTTTTAGTTGAGCTTACTGTATTTAAATCGGTTGAAGCTGAATGTTGCAGTGTTGTATTTTCCTCTCATTGCCTTTACTGTGCTAAAGGTTAAACCATATTCATAATCTGTTTCTACACCCTCCATGGTAACCCAGCACATGCACATTCATATAGATTGCTGACATGTGGATACAACTCACATTTAATTCTTTCTAAAGTTTAGGTTGCTCGTTGATTTAATTAAAATGTGAAATTAAAACAATACCTTCTATTGTTATCATTACACAGTCCCACATTTGTTATTTGCTGTGTTTGCTTGATGAATTAAAACCCAAATGAAATTGAAGTACAACATGTCCACCTAGCTCTAATATAACGTACTAATCCAGAGCCCAGGGTTACGGAGAGATTAGCTGGGATTTACCGTTTTCATGAAGGCAGAAAGGACATTATGAATAGAAATTCATTGGCTAGATTACCATGTCAGGGGGCGATGGGATAGTCATACTGAAGTTTTAATTTCACACAGGCGAGCTGTGGGTTTACATTCGTTAGATGATGCTAAAGGGTGCACAAAGGGTGTCCTGACTTTTAATGTTAAAAGTATTCGGTAAAACAATGCATTGTTATCTTGGAGGTCTTCATTAGGTGTTTTTATAATAATGCTGTTTTTTTGGGAAACACGACAAGTGTCTTTTTTCCCCAGGGCTGTCTGAGATTTATTTGTCTAATTTGTATTATACTGTATGAGAACAACTACTGCCGGTTCAGCCAGAAGTCATTTGTTATGTAATTTCAGTGGAGTTTATAACCTGTCCATCTGTAACAACTGGCTGCCTTTCAAATGGATGCCAAGTCATCAGGTTCTAAAGCGACCACGCCGGCCAAAGCATTGTTTAATGTTGGAATAAAGGAAGTGTTGGGCCTCATAACCCTGTCACATGATGACTATTACTTTAGTCAAGCTGTTAAATGAAAGCGTTCAGTAAATCGGCCTTATGCCTTTCCTGGAAATCCCAGAGGACAGGTAGCTTGTACCTGCTAGCAATTCAGATTCAATTTATTGTCATTGCACATGTACAAGTACAAGGCAACGAAATGTGACCTCTGCATTTAACCCATCCAGAGAGTAGTGAACACACGTACCCCCGGAGCAGTGGGCAGCTATCACTGCAGCGCCCGGGGAGCAAGTAGGGGTAAGGTGCCTTGCTCAAGGGCACCTCAGTTGTTACCCGCCGGCCCTGGGAATCGAACCGGCAACCTTCTGGTCATGAGACCGACTCTCTAACCATTAGGCCACAACTGCCCCGTTAAGTGATTAGACAATGTGATTAGAGGCATTTTTTGTGAGGTCAAATGTAAAAATACAACGTACTAGTTATGACATTGGTGGGGTGCAATCAGTCCTTTAGCATTATGTGATTGCTGTTACAAGCAGTGATATTACATTTCGTAAAATACTATGATGTGACACATTTAAAATGTTCCAAGGCTTTACACACTAAATTGTTGTGTTATCTATTTTAAATAATAAATAAAGACTTGACATGAGATGGTTGACGGTTTGCATAAAGTCTGGTCCACATTATAGCTCATTTTGGTCAAAAACGATCTACTTCCTGACCAGGTCATGTGATTGACATTCAGAATGAACCACAATTGGGATGTTTATAAACTGAACTTTATAAATTTGATAAAAACTTGTTTAGTCTTTTTAATGCTCAGAAAGGCTGCTGTACTGTACTGTATGTGTAACTTGAGCTAACAAAGTCAGATAATAAATTCGAGCTAGCAAATTCAGCTAGCTCATTTGTTAGCATGACTTAGCATTTTGCTTCTCTGAAAGCTATGTGTGCAATTCCATGCAAATTATTATTATTGCTTCTGGTTTGTACATTATAATTCAGAGAAATCCGACACAGTATGTTGTCTCTCAAAAACGTGCATCCTTTTTTGTCACATTCATAACGCACCAATAAAAATAGAAAACTCATGCATAGATGTCTGGACTCATTAGGGGTTTAGTGAAATATAAACAGATGATTCAATATATTGGTCATAAAAACATTCACTAAGAAATTGATTTTTCAAGATTTGACTGAAAATGTATCCTTGCTGGTTTTAAGCAAACACCAACATACAGAATGAGCACTGTAGTCCTGTTTTCTCTTCAATGAATCATTCAAAAACACTCAAATGAATAATTTATCGAATGGTTAAGTGAAATTAGATTACAAACTAAAATTTAACTAATATTTTTTTCTTGCCATGCTGATATTTAGTGCAACTTTTCTGATGTTGCTTAAAGCAACACTTTGTAGTTTTTCAACCTTAAAACAATTATTCTACCTGAGCAGCCTCATAGCGTCTACAACCACTCTCTGTAAGTTCTGTGTTCTGGTCGGTACACACAGCCCCGCCCATCCCCTGCCTGCCGAAGAGTGCCACATGGTTTCCAAACAACGTTTCTGCATTCGCCGGTTCCATCAGATTAGTAAACAAATTCACGTCAATTGGGCTGCCCACGGGAAAACTTATACAGCGACATTATTTACAACACTGGTAACAGACAATTGCGCTTATCAACCACATATGGGAGCCGTGAGCAAAAGTTCTAAAGTGTTGCTTTAAATATTTCAGTCTCTCGATAATATTTAATCATTTTAGATGAATATTGCCTTTTGCACAGCTGCAGATAAAAATTTGACATCAAGTATCTTTCATCTACATCTGCATAAAACTAATAATACTGAATAATAAATGTGTTTTTTGAAATGAGCCTCTGATTGTGCTGGGCCCGTATCTTGTCTTTAAAGCGTCTTGTATGATATCTACAGAAAGGATCAAGGCAGCGAGTATTTCGTATTGCGGCGTTTTAATACCGTCCTTGAGAGTAACATAAACCCATCCATTTACAGGCATGTCTCTGGAGTCCTTGAAGAGGATGTATCCCTCCACTCCAAATTAAACAGGTCTAAGGTCAAGTGCCACCAAAGTAAATTGTTGATTGTCTGAAACGTTTTGGTGTTTACAATCCTGACCCTCACTGATGCAACCTGTGAGAGCAATAAAACTGTCCCCACAGTAGAGTGCCTGAATTAAAATTATTTAAGAGAGAGATTGAATATCATTTTTAAGATGTCCTACAAATGTCCATGCGTTTCCAACGTTCAGTGTCATTTGTTTTCAGGACCTCAATATGTACAGAATTAAAATGCTTTGTAATGTTAAATGTACTATAGAATATACGTGCCTTGCGAGGTTGTTTCAGAGACAGCGGTAGGGATGGATATCAATCTTGAGGCTCTCTCCAATCGAGTAAAACACTGTCGTTTCTGGTTATTATATATTGCACTCTAGAGATGCGGTTGAGCTTCCTCCATTTGAAAGGTTAATAGCTATTGGTCATGACCGCATGTAGTGACTATTCTGCATTGGTTAGTGCTGATGAGCCTCAGTGCATTAGTGTAAGTAAGAGGAGCTCAATGGATTTTTTTTATAGAAAACTCTACGTGACAGACATCTGATTATTGATACTTTGAGCTTCCAAATAATGTCCCTGTGAGTGTTATGAGCAAGTTTTTGCAAACATGAGCCAATTTAGCTACAAGAAAATATGTTAATATTTGTAATTGTCACGGAATGATGTGTAATTCCACCGCATGACGAAGTACTATAATTCCAAAGGTACTTTTAATAAAAAATCAACAGGGAGAACCAATGGAGCACACACAACAACCAAACGAAACAATAGCAGACAATGAACTGAAGAGAACATGGGGTTTCAATACAAGAGGAACATAATCAAAGGAAACAGAAACAGGTGTGTGGCAATTAACAACCAAGGGAACAAGGCAGGAGAACAGAAACTGAATCAAAATAGAACAGAACATACAGTAACAGAAAACCCGGCAGAACTGTTACAGTAATAATATTAATATTTTAAAAAAGGTGATTACTTCTGATCAGAGGCATCAGTTCAAAGGGCACTGCAAATGACGTAGGGAATAAGGCAACATCGATACATCACTTCACCGGAAGTGGAGAGAGAAATCACCCAACTGTTTCCAAACGTTGGCAGGAACCCTCTCAACTCAGCGTTGCATGTATCTTTCATAAATAAAAGTCAAATGCACTTTGACAAAATCAATTGTCTCAAACTCGTAGGACAACAAACGAACATGTGGACCTTAATGATGTCATCCATCCATTCACTCTCTAGACCTGTTTGTTTCCTTCAGGGTTGCGGGATTAATGATGTCATGTCACCCATAAATGAATTTACATCTCAGCTGCCATTTATGAAACATAAAAAACTGTATACATTTAGTATACATATTAGTGGCAACACAAAAATCTAATAATGACACATTTAGCTTTGTTTTAGTGCTGTCAATCGATTAAAACAATTAATCACGATTAATCGCACAGAACATGAATGTTTTTAAATATACTTTTACATATTCTAATAATTTCACATTTAATCTCCAAATTAATGTAGAATCAACCGATTTCTTTAACGGGAAGACAGACAGACTCATTTTATGAATGAAAGCCAACATTCTGATATTAGTACTGCAACTGATGTCTCCATTAAATTGATTATTCTTTCTTTCTTTATTTTAACATTAATTATTGCCATTCAAAGTTGAAGTACAGTATAATTGAGAGCTCTCATGTCTAACAGGGAGGAAATATACAGCAATTGAATCAAGTTCTCAAACACTCCATAGTCTTTAATGCTAAATTGTAAATTAAATACAGAAAAATTCTCATTAAAGCTACAAACACATTGAACTCCTCTTTTCTTTTGTTCTTTGATCAACATTAGTGACAGGAGTCACAGCAGCAGGTTTAAGAACACCGCCCCTTTAAGAGCTGCCGCTCTACGCTGACTCCCTTTCCCATTTTCACAACTCTTTGCATTCATTTAATATTTTATTTAACACGTTTAAATCTGTGCTTACGAAAATGCTAGACAAAACAGGCTTTCTGACCAATGTTGGGTGTAACTAGTTACTAAGTAATTAGTTACTGTAATTTAATTACTTTTCCTTTGAAAGTAAAGTAAGGGATTACTCACATTTTTTATGTAATTTAATTACAGTTACTTTTGATGTAATTAAACTAATACTTTGTGTAATATATGTGTGTGCAATAGTGGAATTGACATCAAAATTCAAAGTCTAACTTCAAAATCCGTGCTTTAATGTATAACTCTCACATTTGTAATACTTTGGTCAGTTAATAATACTACTTTATGTAGTTTTATATTATTTATTTGAGTGAATTAAAAGAGCCGTTTCATATATATCCTTGAATCACTTAACTAATCAAGGTTGATATAGGATATAGAAAGTAATTAGTAACTAGTAATTCAATACTTTTTCCAGAGTAACTTACCCAACACTGTTTCTGACATAATCATGTGTGGTTTTGTTCATTCAAGCACGTAAGAGAACTTAATACTGGTGCTGTGCTGTCTGACAGAGATTCACAGACGCAGCCTTTACAAAGGCCTTTACATAAATAAGAGAGTGATTATATAATGTAACACTAGACAAAGGATGACCAAATAAACCAATGCTGTGGTAATTGCGTAAAATATTTTAACGCATTAATCTGAAAAAAATTAATCGCATGCATTAACGAGTTAACGTTGACAGCCCTACGTTGTTTACCTATGCATTTTTTATGAATTGACAATCCCACTTGTTGTACACCTTCACAAGTGTAGGGTTCTTAAATATTCAAACGCAATTATTATGATTATTTTTTCTGAGCGCTGAGGATTTGTGTATAGCGGTTAACAGTATTGGCTGAAATCTGGCTTGTGAACATCTGGCTTGTCAGTGACCTTGGAATGAGCATTCGGTGTTCACCCGTCGACCATCAGGCCAAACACAGCCATGACAACTTCACATGTGGCAGAAATGCACGTGGGGAATTACAGGGCAAATTAAAAACTCCAACTGTCCTCTAATAGTCTCTGACATGGAACATATGTGTTATTGTTGAAGCTGGAGGTCACAGAACAAAGAGAATTTGGATTAGTGACTTTTTAATTATTTTCCTATCATGCTGTCACACAGCTAAATGATTTAATGCTAATGACAGGCCATTAAAAAGCTTCAGTTTACATAATCACCTGACTGATCTCTCTGCTGCTGCTGATGTGAATGCAGGCTGATGTTTTTTAAGAAGCATCTGTTGGCGGGCGAGATAAAGAAGGCGATGACTCACAGCGGGTGGAGGTGGTGTTTGTGTACGTGTGCGAGTGTGCTTTGGGGGGGGATGGGGGGGGGGGGCGATGGGTTGTGTGTATATCGCTTATTGCTCCCTGAACTCTCTGTAAGTCGCTTTGGATAAAAGCGTCTGCTAAATGACTACATGTAAATGTAAATGTATGAGGATGACAGTTGGGGTGAACTGGGGTGAAGAATTGGGTGGAGCTGATGACATAATTTCACATCAGTTACAGTATATGACCCCACACTAAACACACACACACAGCCACGCACGCACACACACTCTCTTAACACCACACATCTGCCTAGATAAGCAATTCTATTCAAGCATTTTTAAAGAAATAGTTTATTCAAAATTAAAACTTTTGTTTTGTTATTTATTCAACCCCAAGACACATTTTTTGTCAACTCATTTATTTTTATTACATATAATTTTATGGATTTATTAAAGGGGTCGTATGACAAGGCTAAAACGAATATTATCGATTGTTTTAGATGTAATGCAATGTGTATACACGATTTAAAGTTCAAAAACGTTATATTTGTATCTCCTCTTTGACCCGCCTCTCTGAAATGCGCAGATTTTTAACAAAGCTCATCGCTCTGAAAAGCGAGGTGTGCTATGATTGGCCAGTTAACCAGTGCATAGCGATTGGTCGAATACTGCAAGCGTGTGACAGAAATGTAACCTTACTTGCGTATACATTTGGGCGGTCTTAAGGTCTTTGCACATACAGTCCAAAATTTTCAAATACCTTGCAGTGAAAATTACTCCATTACAAGTTACAAATCACCAATTCCAAAACGACTTCAGTAAAAGTCTTCGAGTATCTGATTTTAACAGTACTTGAGTATTTTACTCATACTGAATGTAGGCTCAAAGCAGCACTAGTCCTCAACACTTAAGAGACTTGTCAGTGAAAAACAAGAAACAGTCGATTCATGAGGAGAGCAATCGCATTTATTTTCTTAAATCATAATAAGACTGAACACCTCAAAATTGCAACAAATCATGGTCGACACCATAACCTACATCTATTACAAACACCCAAGTTTCATTTAAGCTCAAGTGCTCATAAGTAAGCCAACATTCTTCAAAAAGGTCTCTTCAATATAACGGATAAATAAAATAATGTTAGGTAAAATTAAAAAGTCAAAGCCAGCGATTGTCAACTACCTGATAATGCATTCGTATTCACATTAATAAGTAAGGGCAAAATTCACAAGAAGTACCTTCAATGCCCTTTAAATGACAATATTAATTCTTCTGTAGCAAAAATAAACTGCTGCAAAAAAGATAGGTGCCATGCAAAATATAATGTGTAATTGCATTAGTCATTACAAATGTAGTGGAGTAAAGAGTACATATACTTGTTCAAAAATGTAGTCAAGTAGAGAGTAAAAGTTGCTAATATCTTTAATACTCAGTACAACTACAAAGTAGCCAAAAAGATACTTAAGTACAGTAACTAATTACATTTACTCCAATACTTTACACCACTGGTTTAATCAAATCATACCACGAACTAACGTAGATTTGTGGGGGTGTGGTTACACGAGGCGTTTCAGGCAGGTCTGGGTTCGCATTCGCTTTTAGATAGAATGCATCTTTTGTCCCAACACTTTCACAATTTTACATGTCTTATACATGCATGGGCAACTTATAACACACCAAAGACACAGAAAAACACGTATTTGCACCATATGACCCCTTTAACAATCCTATTCGGTTGCACCAGCCATTTTTGGTTGTACCATTCTTTCAAACTTTTGCTGACCTGTGGCCTAGTGGTTAGCACATGGACACATTAAGCTTTTGGGCTCATTGTTTCAATCTGTTCCCTTGTTGTTTCTTGTCCTCTCTCTGGTTTGGCTAAACACACAGTTTAGTGTCATTGAAGTGAGTGTACTATAAATGTGGTTGTAGTGTCTGGGCTGCTGGGGTTTTGGTGCACTGCAGCCCTATAGTGCAGCATTGATATGCGGGGGCCGTCTCAATACACACACTCCATCTGTCCTGCACTAGAAACCTCTTAAACCCCGTCACACTCACTCCTACTGATCACCCAAATGTGACCAAGGGTCATAAAGTCACAATGCATTCATGTAGATGTGTCAAGAATCGTGTGCGAAAGAGAACCCAATTGCAGGCAGCAGTGAAGGGGTTAACAAAAACAAGACTTTATTTACATAAAACACAAAACAAAACCCACGATGGGGGAAAACTCAATACAATAAAATAATGACAGGACGAAGACTAACTAACACTAAACTGAAAATAAACAACACTAGATAAACCAAACTAAACACATACTAAGACTGACAGGACACTCCAAACGGAACATGAGCACGAGAGAAACAGGTAATCAGGACACAAATAACAAGGACCGCCACCGAAGACACCATATACAATGCACGAGCAACAAGACAATGAAACATGAGGGTATATAAAGGCACGACAAAAGAGGGATAACGAGCTAGGACAGGTGGGAAACATTAGACACGGACGGGAAATAATACAGGAAACGAGAAGGGCGGGGCCACTGACGAGACACGAGAAAACACATGAGAAGTAAAAACAAACAACTCATGGCTTTCTCACATAAAACCTAAGGGCTCTGCCCTGATCCTGCCACACGACTAGAAATTCAGAAACAGGAAGGTGGGACCGTGACATAGATGTGTATGTTGTTGTACAGTATTGCTTTCTGAATATTAATCTGATATATCTTAAATGGGATTTGTGTTACCTTTAAACATTTCACCTTGTATGGTTTAAAGTGATACTTCACCCAAAAATGAAAATCATGTCATCATTTACTCACCTTCAAGTTGTTCCAAATCTGTATAAATGTCTTTGTTCTGATGAACACAGAGAAAGATATTTGGAGGAATGCTTACAACCAGACACATGTTTCCCCCCATTGACTCCCATAGAAGGAAAAATCACTTTATCATTTTTTTGTTCTTTTGAACACAGAAGAAGATATTTTGAAGAATGTAGGACAGCAAACAGTTCTGGGGCACTTTTGACTCCCATTGTATTTTTTCCTACTATGGGAGTCAATGGGGGGCAAAATGTGTCTGGTTATAAGCATTCTTCCAAATATCTTTCTCTGTGTTAATAAGAACAAAGACATTTATACAGATTTGGAACAACTTGAAGGTGAGTAAATGATAACAGAATTTTCTTTTTTTCACCACACAAGGTGAAATGTTTAAAGGTAACACAAATCCTATTTTTTGTACTTATTTAGTATTTTTTATGTTGTCTTATTAGTGAAAAGACTTGATCATTGATAAAACAAGATACATTTACTTTGGTCATTTACTGAAGTCACAATGTTTTGATTTTTGATGATCAATCAAAAGTTTTACATTATGAGACTGTGATATATTGATTTATGTCATCTTGACACAAATTATTTGCTTATGCACCAATTAAAAAATATTTATTTATTTTGAATTCATGTTCAAAACTTTAAATCGTATTATTTATTGTATTCATTTTTTATTTTAGTGTGGTACTAAAACAGGTGGTTATGATAAATATCTTGCTGTAATTTATAAATTGAAGGAATGCTTGCCTTAAGTCTTGATTGTTTACAGTTATATAAGACAGGTGTAAATAATGCAGCAGGATTGGCTCATTGGATGTGTTGCGTGTGTGATGATGCATTACTGTACTGCACGTGTGTATTCCTGTCAAATGTTCCAAAACACCTGCGTGCGTGTGTGTGTGAGTTACATTTAGAGCATGTTGTTGGTTTATGAGACATCAGAGACTTGTCTCAGCTGATGAAGTGTGTATGGACTGGTTTATCTGGTTAGTGAGGGTTAACTAGTAGGTTTAAGTCAGAAAAGACTGCATGTCCTTGAAATCCCCCCATCCCTCCATCTGTTTATATATATAAAGTGGTGTGGAGTCTTTCTTATATGCCCAAAGAGAGAATGAGACAGCACAATGAATCATGGGCCGAGAGAGAATAAAGAATGTTCTCTCTCTCTCATTGTGTTTACTCTCTTTCTGTTGTGTTGTGTTGTTTTGTCCTGCTACTGTTCCAGCACATTCAGTTTAATTCAGATATAGCATCTCTGAAATATTCTGCATATACCTGTACCTGCAGAGCTCTGTCTGTCTAAATACAGTATCAGTCTGACTACAGCACATCTATCTCAATATCCTTCTGTCTCTATATCTGCCTGCCTGTCTCTGTCTGTCTGTGTATTTTGTGTGTCTGTCTGTTTGTGTGTATTTCTGTCTATATACAGTATCTGCCTGTCTGCCTGTCTGTTTATACAGTATCTACATGATCTGTCTGTCTGTCTATATACAGTATCTGTCTGTCTGCCTGTTTGTTTATACAGTATCTGTCTGTCTGTCTGTCTGTCTGTCTGTCTATATACAGTATCTGTCTGTCTGCCTGTCTGTTTATACAGTATCTACAATATCTGTCTATCTGTCTGTCTGTCTATATACAGTATCTGTCTGTCTGCCTGTTTGTTTATACAGTATCTGTCTGTCTGTCTGTTTGTCTGTCTATATAAAGTATCTGTCTGTCTGCCTGTCTGTTTATACAGTATCTACATATCTGTCTGTCTGTCTGTCTGTCTATATACAGTGTCTGTCTGTCTATATACAGGATCTGTCTGTCTGCCTGTCTGTCTGTCTGTCTATATACAGTATCTGTTTGTCTGTTTATACAGTATCTACAGTATCTGTCTGTCTGTCTGTCTGTCTGTCTATATACAGTGTCTGTCTGTCTGTCTGTCTGTCTATATACAGGATCTGTCTGTCTGCCTGTCTGTTTATACAGTATCTACAGTATCTGTCTGTCTGTCTGTCTGTCTATATACAGTATCTGTCTGTCTGCCTGTCTGTTTATACAGTATCTACAGTATCTGTCTGTCTGTCTGTCTGTCTATATACAGTATCTGTTTGTCTGCCTGTTTGTTTATACAGTATCTGTCTGTCTGTCTGTCTGTCTGTCTATATACAGGATCTGTCTGTCTGCCTGTCTGTTTATACAGTATCTACAGTATCTGTCTGTCTGTCTGTCTATATACAGTATCTGTCTGTCTGCCTGTCTGTTTATACAGTATCTACAGTATCTGTCTGTCTGTCTGTCTATATACAGTATCTGTCTGTCTGCCTGTCTGTTTATACAGTATCTGTCTGTCTGTCTGTCTGTATATATACAGTATCTGTTTGTCTGCCTGTCTGTTTATACAGTATCTACAGTGTCTGTCTGTCTATATACAGTGTCTGTCTGTCTGTCTGTCTGTCTGTCTATATACAGTATCTGTCTGTCTGCCTGTCTGTTTATACAGTATCTACAGTATCTGTCTGTCTGTCTGTATGTATACAGTATCTGACTGTCTGCCTGTCTGTTTATACAGTATCTGTCTGTCTGTCTGTCTATATACAGTATCTGTCTGTCTGCCTGTCTGTTTATGCAGTATCTACAGTATCTGTCTGTCTGTCTGTATATATACAGTATCTGACTGTCTGCCTGTCTGTTTATACAGTATCTGTCTGTCTGTCTGTCTATATACAGTATCTGTCTGTCTGCCTGTCTGTTTATACAGTGTCTGTCTGTCTGTCTGTCTGTCTGTCTATATACAGTATCTGTCTGTCTGTCTGTCTATATACAGTGTCTGTCTGTCTGTCTGTCTATATACAGGATCTGTCTGTCTGCCTGTCTGTTTATACAGTATCTACAGTATCTGTCTGTCTGTCTGTCTATACACAGTATCTGTCTGTCTGCCTGTCTGTTTATACAGTATCTGTCTGTCTGTCTGTCTGTATATATACAGTATCTGTTTGTCTGCCTGTCTGTTTATACAGTATCTACAGTGTCTGTCTGTCTATATACAGTGTCTGTCTGTCTGTCTGTCTGTCTGTCTATATACAGTATCTGTCTGTCTGCCTGTCTGTTTATACAGTATCTACAGTATCTGTCTGTCTGTCTGTATGTCTGTCTAACTATCAATCCATCCATCCATCCATCCATCCATCCATCTTTCTATCTATCTATACTGTATACAGATAAACAGACAGACAGACAGACAGACAGACAGACAGACAGAGAGAGAGATAGATAGATAGATAGATAGATAGATAGATAGATAGATAGATAGATAGATAGATAGATAGATAGATAGATAGATAGACAGATACAGTATATGTCTGTCTGCCAACATATATCTCAATGTCTTGCTGTCTATATTTCTGTCTGTCTATATATCTGTATGTGTGTGTATTCATCTGTAACAGTCTGTCTGCCAACATCCATCTCAATGTCTATCCATATGTCTGTCTGTCTGTCAGTTTATCTATATACAGTATCTGTCTGTCTGTCTCAATGTATTTCTGGCTATATTTCTGTCTGCCTGATCTATCATCTCTGTGTTCTGCAAGGTTCACCCCCCTCCTTCTCTCTCTCTCTCTCTCTCTCTCTCTCTCTCTCTCTCTCTCTCTCTCTCTCTCTCTCTCTCTCTCTCTCTCTCTCTCTCTCTCCTCTACTCTGTTGTCTAGTACGGTTCAGGCAGCTTGTGTGTGTGCAGCAGTAATGTAGTCGAGTCAAGCTCTCTCTGTACAGATGCTTAAGGGTAATTACAGCACTCTGTGACTCACAGCGTTGTGGATTTGACACAATCGCCTGCCTCGGTAAGTAAGACTGTACCTATCGCTGCATCCTTTTACACTATATGCATGTTTGCTGCAACCATCCTGGATGTGCCGTGCAGGAACGCATGTTGAGGAGCAGCTGTGCTGTCCTGCGTCTCTGTCCTTGAAGAGTTGGCAGGTGGGGATTCCTGCCCGCTGCGCATTAGGTTTCATCCAGCCTCTTACACAGGGCACACGAGCCAATGGAGCGCTCGACCAGTGTTGCCGCTGTTTTTTTTTTCAACTTTGGAAGCTCCTGTTACAGTTGAATGGGATTATGTCAAACCTCTCTTGCACGGGTGCGCTTAGATACGCCTGAGCGCTGACAGATTTTGTTGCAGTTGAGCACTGTTGAGGCAGACATACAATGTTTCAGAGTGCGTCAGGCAGGGTAAAGTTTGTTCTGCGGAGAGAGATTTCTGACGTGGAGCAGGGCAAAATTACCTCAGGGGACGAATGGCAGTGACCTCCAGAGCAGTATCTTCACTGCGACAAGTGAGTTTTTTTGGAAACGGTGGATGCGCTAGGTAAGAACACAGGGGGTGTTATCCGTACTGATGTTAGGGCACATATTTGTGTTGCGATTGTCATGTCGTAGTTTTGTAGTTGGAAGTTGTCATTGTCATATGATACATATTAGTACAAGAATAACAAGTATAACAAATACAAAGATATTTGATATACCTATAGATAATCAATCTTTTTTTTCTTCTAAAAAATATATATATTTGTAAAGACTGTTTTAATTCATTTCAGGATACGCAAACTCCTTGACCTTTTTTCTCATCACAGCTGTATTGTTGTATATGCATTTTTAGTATTCATTTTCATATTTTTGCCTATTAGCTGTTACTGTATGCCGCAGTCGCCGTATACACAAGTGCTGCGATAATGCAGCTTCAGATGTAAATCTGACTCATAAATGCGTGTCTAATTACTGCAAAAATTGACCGTAGCTGCTGATTCGCATCATCCTTCATTGTGTCAGGCAGCGGGGAGGTTTGCTCATTACGGCGCGTGTGGGTGTGTGATTGTTTCTGTAGGGGATCGGTTTAGCGCATGTTGCGTTCTGATGCGTCATCCTAACGCACACGTGCCGGACGTCCACGAACCCACAGCTGAGTTATGACAGACAGAAGTGTTGCCTGTGGTGCTGGATCGCCTGTCACATGAAATGAACATGCCGTGGATGAGGTCAAAGGCTTTGCGTTAGGGATCTTTATCTCTTTATCTCTGTGCTCAAGCCTCTTGCATTTTGTGCTTGTGGAAGTCTACTGTGTTAATAATGAGCTCAGGGATTGCAGGGGTTTCGGGCAGAATGGGGG